>NW_022332176.1:0-4328 GCF_002776525.5 Piliocolobus tephrosceles | reverse complement strand
CCCCTGGGCTGTCCAGGGCCCTGTGATGACAGCCACTGGAACAAACACTCAGCCTCATTCATCTCAGGCCTTTGTTGGTCCAGCCTCCTGCTTTCTTCCCTTTTGCATCTTTCAGGAGTCACACCTGTCAGAAGACGCCCAACGAAGCCTCAGAGATTAAGTGGAAGATCAGCTAGGGATGGGGTTTCAAGAGAGTGCCTTTCTTGAGCAGCTACTGAGTGCCCAGGCCTGTGATGGACTCTGTCATGCTAGAGACAGGGAAGGGGGACCCTGGAGGGCCTGGGTGTCTCCTGGAGAGAGCAGTGCACAGTGCTGCCCAGTCGGGGGCGATCCACACACGGGATGATCCGGTGACGCCTGTGGCTCTGCCGCACACAGCACGTATGTTAAACGTGAGCTCTGGGCCCAGGTCGTGAATGTAGAGATGAGTAAGTCACAGCCCCTCACTTCAGGATGAAGCTGGCTGGGAGAGAAAGAAAGCCAAAGTGAACCAGCAGCCATGTGCAAGGTAGCAAGGGGCAGAGGCGGGCAGCCAAGCCCTCTAACCTGGTTCCTGAACGAGGTGGCATTGCAGCAGGGTTTTGAAGGGTGAATAGGAGTCCTTCAAAAGAGTGTCTTGGGGTATAAAGCCTCTGTGTACACAGAGAGTGTGACGATCCAGTTCTCACAGAGGCTGAGTCGTTGCCAGGCTTACACAGCTCTTCAATGGCAGAGCCAGCACTCAAACCCAGGTCTTCCCAGTTGAAACATCCACACTCTGAACATGCCTCTAGCTAGGACATCCCTTCGTAACTTCCGCAAACGTGTCCTTGTATAAGGGATCCCCGCGACACCCCTCCCCTTCTAGAGCCACTTTCCTTGGGTGAAGGGGGCTGCACTCTGTGGAGAGCCTCCAGGTTTAAGGTCAGGGGTTGTGGCCGCTGCTGTCTCTTCCCACCAGCCCTCTTCCCGGGGTGGACCTAGCTCCCAACCTGGCTCCCAGCAGCCCCCTGCTCTCCAGTTCCCAGGTCAGGAGAGAACGCTTCCCCACACCTGGGTCATGCTGGGCCCTCTCCCTGAGCGGGATCTGCAAGGGACACACTCGGGGCAAACCACCAGGGGTCCCCATGAAGGCAGCCTCAGCACGGGCACCATCTGCTTCACAGTGAGGACTCGGCCCAGGGATGGAACCGACAGCCAAAGCCATGAAAGGAAGATGAAGAGCAGGAGGGAGGGAAGGAGGAGGGAGAGGGAGGAGGGAGAGGGAGGGAGGAGCAGGGAGGGGGAGGAGCAGAGAACTGGGAGGAGCAGGAGGGAAGGAGGAGCAGGGAGGACAAACAAGCAGGAGGGAGGGGAGAGCGGAGATGAAGGGGGAGTGGGAGGGAGGAGCAGGGAGTGGGGAGGAGCAAAGGGAGGAGAGAGTAGGGAGGACAAAGGAGGAGGGGAGAGCAGGGAGGAGGGGGAGCGGGAGGGAAGAGAGAGCAGAGAGCGAGGAGTGGGGGACCGGGCTTACTGGTGCAAAACTGAGCCACTCTGTCAGAGCCGGTGAACTAAGCACAAGCAGGGAGCTGGGCGCCTCACCTTTCCCTCCTGCCCTGAGCCACCCCCCACTGCCATGCACCCTGCGCCAGTCAGGAGCGTGCTGGGGAGGTACCTTTGTCATCAGGAGCCCAGCCTAGCCCAGAGCAGCAGACGACAGAGGCCTCCTGACCCACAGTTAACCCCACCTGGGCCTCGGGGATCCAATCTGACTCCGTGCCAGCTTCAGGCCCACCTGGCCTCCAGCTCCAGACACTGCCTGCTGTCGAAATGCTCACCATTAGCAAAAGTGTCTCCCCCACTCAGAGGTCAAAGAGACAACGGACGCCCCAGACTCATGCATCGCAGGGGCCGCACCGGCTCACGCCTTCATTTTACAGAAACCAAGAAACACACGTCCAGATGGTGGCCCGCCTCCCGCCAGCCTGGATCCTGGATCACCGCCTCCACACGGGCCCAGCTGCCCCACTACTCCACAAGGCAACACCACAGTCCCGGCCACTCAATGACAGGCTCTAGGAGCCCGTCTCCTGCCCTAGGTCACACAGCCGGCCAGGGCAGCCAGGATCTGAACAGGAACCGCACACTCTCCCCAAAGCGCAGCCAGATAAGGAGGGCGTTGGCCATGGTCGTGCCCCAGCCTCCTGGTATTGGTCCCGGTCCCTTCCTCACCAATGTCCTGAGCCCAGGACCCAAGGAGGGCCTTTAGCGGGAGGGCAGCAGGTCCGCATCAGGGCCTGCGAGGGTCTCCAGGCCACAGCCACTTTGGGACCATGCACAGGACCTGCTAAGTATAACGGAATGCAGGACCCTTGGGCCCTCCGTGGTCTGGTTTTTCTGACCGTGCCAGGCTCCAGCCCTGCCAGGACACTCCAGCCCCAAAGCAGGGCACCTCCCAAAAGCAGGCGCGACCCCTCCCACAGTGTCCGCTCACCCTGACCCGCCGGCGGAATCCAACATTCCTCCCCACTGCCTTGGCCCCTCCTCCCAGCTCTGAGCTCCTGCTTGTCTGGCAGTACAAGGTGCCCTTTGGCTTTGAGGGAGGACACACATAAAGTGCGCTCAGTAATAGCACTTTGTCAACTCACTGATGGGAGATTTCACAGAGGAGGGGGCCTTCAAGTTGGGTTTTGAAGAATGTGTAGGGGGGTCCCTCTGGACACCAGGGGGTCCAGAGGGCAGGTGAAGGGCATTTTGAGTAGAAACAAAGAGGCATGAAATATTCAAGGGGAAGGAATCAGCCAGGCTTGTGCAAAGGGCCTGGCATGGGGGTGTGGAAGGTGACAGCCTTTTTGGCCTCCGAGTGCCAGACCAAGGACTCACCAGTGTGCACATCAGAGGGGCCTTGGAAGGTCAGAGGAGGTCAGTGGTGGAGGGTCAGGCTCACCATTCCAAGGGTGACCGGGCCGCTGCTGTGTGACGGGGCTTGAGCTGGGTCCACCTGGAGTTGCAGCCAGGGCCATGAGGTGGAGGATGATGGACAGGAGGACTGTTCAGGGGGCAAAAATAAGTGGAATGCTTTTTTCTGTGCCTTTGATAGATCCAAAGTCACTTTGTTAGCATAAGAACGTAAAAATGTATAATGTATGGCTTGATTTGCACATAAAATTACCATGTTTGGTCTCTTTGGAGAAAGAAGGCCTGCTCGGGGCAGGAGCCGCGTGGGAGGGGCACTGCTTTTCTCCAAAGGTTTCTTTAGCTTTTTTCAGGTCTCTGCTGCACAGGCGTCTTGTTCATGTGGGGTGCTCCAGCCCATCAAGGGTCAGAGGTTGGAGGTCAGCCCAGCCGCCAGGCAAGAGGCTCCGTCTTCCCTGCGGGGTGCCCTTCCTTGCTCATGGCCTGGCCAGTGTGGGGAAGGGGAGGGGGGCCCTCAGAAGCAGGGCTGGGGTAGGTGGATGAGGTGGATGACAGCTTTATCCGTACTCGACGCTGGGGTCGCTCCACCCGCTCCCCTGCTGTCCCCAGGGGCAGGGGCCTTGGCGCCTGGTCAGGTACTCCCTTGGCCTCCCCAGCCTCCAGGGCTCCCTGACCCCACCCCACCCCTGCTTTGGGTCCACCCCGGCACCAGCCCCTAAGGTTTTCGTCTGATCCCAACTCAGAAGCATGGGGTCACCGCATTCCCGGTGCCCTGAGCCCTGCCTAGAGCGAAGATGCCAGCTACACACACACCGGGCCCTGCCAGCGCCTGCACGAAACAGCTGGGCTCCTCCTCCTCGGCAGAGCTCGGGAGGCAGATGCGACTCTTATGCCCCCTCAAAAGACAAGGCACCCAGAGGCGAGGCCACTCCCATGAGGGCACCCTGCTAACAAGGGTAGGGCTGGGGCTCCATCCCCGGCCGCCCACCCCACAGAGCTACGCTGACCCGGTCCCACCTGCGAGGGCGTCTGGGGTTCGTGGCCGGGCCTGGCTCTGTCGTGCTCCTCTAGTTCGTCCTCACCCTGCCCCGCCGGCACAGCACTTGCGGGGTGGAAAGTCATGCTCCCGGATGCCACAGGATGCAGCCCAAGCCCAGCCTGGCCGGGACACCTTTGAGGTGTTTGGGGTCGGCCATGTGAAATTGCTGGCTCTGTAGGTCAAAATTGTGAAATGCTGGTGAGTTCATGTGATTCATCCTGAAGCCCGTTAGGGGACCCGAGAGCCTCTGCCTCTCCCTACACTGTCCCCATCAGCTCCTGATTCCCCGCAGGGCTGGTCACCCTCCGGGAGTCACACCTCTGTGCTCCGGAACCAGCAGTGACCCTCCGGGAGTCACACCTCTGCGCTCCGGAACCAGCAGTGACCCTCCGGGAGTCACACCTCTGCGCTCCGG
>NW_022332174.1:0-22824 GCF_002776525.5 Piliocolobus tephrosceles | reverse complement strand
AGGATCCAGTTTCAGCTTTCTACTTATGGCTAGCCAATTTTCCCAGCTATTTATGACGTACGTAATTCTGGGTACGTAATTCCTCATTTAGCTCTGAGAAATTTGATGAACTGAAGCCTTCTTCTCTCATCTCGTCAAAGTCATTCTCTGACCAGCTTTGATCAGTTCCTGGCGATGAGCTGCGCTCCTTTGCAGGGGGATATGTGCTCTTATTTTTTGATTTTCCAGAAATTTCCAGGTTTTCTGCCCTGCTTCTTCCCCATCTTTGTGATTTTATCTGCCTCTGGTCTTTGTTGATGGGACGTACTGATGGGGTTTTGGTATAGATGTTCTTCCTGTTTGACAGTTTTCCATCTAAGGGTCAGGACCCTCAGCTGTAGGTCTGTTGGAGATTGCTTGAGGTCCACTGCAGAGCCTGTTTGCCTGGGTATCAGCAGCAGAGGTTGCAGAAGATAGAATATTGCTGAACAGCGAGTGTACCTATCTGATTCTTACTTTGGAAGCTTCCTCTCAGGGGTGTACTCCACCCTGTGAGGTGTGGGTGTCAGACTTCCCCTAGTGGGGGATGTCTCTCAGTTAGGCTACTCAGGGATCAGGGACCCACTTGAGCAGGCAGTCTGTCTGTTCTCAGATCTCAACCTCCATGTTGGGAGATCCACTGCTCTCTTCAAACCTGTCAGACAGTCTTTCGTGTCTGCACAGGCCTCTGTTGCTTCCTCTATTGTTTTTTAGCTGTATCCTGTCCCCAGAGGTGGAGTCTACAGAGACAGGCAGGTTTTCTTGAGCTGCTGTGAGCTCCACCCATTTCGAGCTTCCCAGCGGCTTTGTTTACCTACTTAAGCCTCAGCAATGGTGGGCGCCCCTCCCACAGCCTTGCTGCTTCCTTGCGGTTAGATCGCATACTGCTGGCAATGAGGAAGGCTCCATGGCCGTGGGACCCTCCTGGTCAGGTGTGGGTATAATCTCTAATGTGCCCGTTTGCTTAAAGTGCAGTATTGGGGAGGGAATTACCCGATTTTCAGGTGTTGTGTGTCGCAGTTCCCCTGGCTATGTAAAGGGATTCCCTTCCCCCCTGCGCTTCCCAGGTGAGACAATGCCTTGCCCTGCTTCACCTCTCGCTGGTCGGGCTGCAGCAGCTGACCAGCACCGATTGTCCGGCACTCCCCAGTGAGATGACCCCAGTACCTCCGTTGAAAATGCAGAAATCACCAGTCTTCTGTGTCACTCATGCCGGGAGTTGGAGACTGGAGCTGTTCCTATTCGGCCATCTTGCTGTGCCCTCCTAAGCCCTTCTTTTCATTAAGTAGTTTTCTAACCCTGTGTATGCTTAGCCTGTGACGGGATATTCAGGAGCACTTTGAGGCTTAGAGTGGAAAAGGAAATCTCTTCTGACCAAAACTGGAGAGAGGCTTTCCGAGGCACTGCCTTGTGATGTGTGTGTTCCACTCCCAGTGTTATAACTCTCTTCTCATACAGCGTCAGTGAAACACTTTTGGAGAAACTGGTATCAAGGGATATTCATGAGCATGGTGGTGCCGTTGATGAAAAGGGAACTAGCCTCAGAATAAAACTGGAAAAACCTTTCTAGGAAACTACCCTGTGGTATGTGTAATCATCTCACATAGATAAATCTTTCTTTATATTACACAGCTTGGAAACTGTCATGGGCGGATCCATGAAGGGACCTTCAGGAGCACTTTGAGTACTTTGGTGAAAAACGAAATATCTTCAGAAAAAAACGGGAAAGAAGCTTTTTCTGAATCTGCTTTATACTATGTTTATTCATCTCTCATAGATGAAGCTTTCTTTACATTACACAGACTGACAATTTTCTCATGGATTGATCTGCGGAAGGATATTTGGGATCACATTTGGGCCTATAGTGAAACAGGAAATGTAGTCAGATCAAAAAGGGAGAGAAGCTTTTTGAGAAGCTGCTTGTTGACGTGTACATTGCACTCAGGGAGTTATAACTTTCTTCTCATAAGGCACATTTTGAACACTGTTCTTGTAAAACCAAAAGAGTGATATTCGGAGCACATTGAAGACTATGGCAAAATTGAAATGTCCAACAAAAAACTGAAAGAAGCACTCGAAGAAACTGCCCTCTGACATGTCCATTTTTAAACAGAGTTAAAGCTTACTCTACATATCCCAGCTTGAAAGTCGGTCTTTCAGAGTTCGGGGAAGTTATAGTAAGTGGCAATGGGAGGCCTGTGTCGAGCAAGGAAATGTCTTCCTTAGAATATATGAGAAAAGCTTTCTGCGCAACCCTTTTTTGAAGTTTGTGCTCATTTCATAGAGTTAAATCATTCTTTGGATTGAGTAGTTTGAAATCACTGTTTCTGTGGATTCTGACAGAAGGTTTCTGAGGAGCTGCTTTGTGACGTGTGCATTCCACTCATAGAAATATACCTTTCTTTTCCCTGGAGTCATGCTCGGATCCGCGAAGGGACATTCGGGAGCAATTCAGGCCTACAGTGAAAGGGTAGATATCGTCAGATGAAAACAGGGTAGAAGCTTTCTGAGAAACAAATTTGTGATGTATGCATTCCACTCACGGAGTTATACCTCTTTTCTCACAAAGCAGTGTTTGAACACTCTTCCTGTGAAAACGAAAATGTGAAATTTTGGAGCGCATTGAGGACTGTGGCGAATACTGAAATATACTGAAATAAAATCGAGGAAGAAGCGATTCCAGAAGCTGCTCTCTGATATTTGCATTCACTTCACAGAGTTAATACTTACTCTATGTTGCCCAGTTTCGAAACGCTGTCTTTTAAGTATCTGTAAAGGGATATTGAGCAAGTGCTTTGGGTTGTGTGTATTCCTCTCATAGAGTTAAACCATTCTTCGGATTGAGCAGCTTGAAATCACTGTTTTTGTTGCATCTCAGGAAGGACATTTGGGAACGATCTGTAGAATATGGAGAAAGAAATATCCTCAGGTAAAATAGAGAAGGAAGCTTTCTGTGAAACTACTCTGTGTCACGTTAAATCATCTGGTTCACTTAACCCTCTTTTTTCAGTGAGCAGTTTTCTAACCCTGTGTATGTTTAGTGTGTGCTGAGATATTTGGGAACACTTTGAGGCTAACGGTGGAAAAGGAATTAATTTCAGACTGAAACTGGAGAGAAGCTTTCTGAGGAACTGCTTTGTGACGTGTGCATTCCACTGACACTGTTATACCTCTCTTCACATACAGCTTCGGGGAAACCCTTTTGGAGAAACAGGTACAAAGTGATATTCGCGAGCATATTGATGCCGATGGTGAAAAGGGAAATAGCCTCAGAGTAAAACTGTAAAGAAGCTTCATAGGAAACTACTCTTTCATTTGTGTAATCATCTCACATAGATAAAGCTTTCTTTACAGTTCGCAGCTTTGAAACTGTCATGAACGGATCCAGGAGGGGACCTTTGGGAGCATATTCAGGGCTATGGTGAAATAGGAAATATCTTCAGATAAAAACTGGAAAGAAGCTTTCTGTGAATCTGCTTTTCGTTATGTTTATTCATCTCACATAGATGAAGCTTTCTTTACATTATGCATCTTGGAAACTCCCTCGTGGATGGATCTCCGAAGGGATATTTTGTATCAGATTCAGGCCTATAGTGAAATAGGAAATGTGGTCATCAAAACAAGAGAGAAGCTTTCTGAGAAAAAGCTTGGTGACGTGTGCTTTCCACTCAGGCAGTTATAACTTTCTTCTCATAAGGCACAATTTGAACACTGTTCCTGTAAAACCAAAAGAGTGATATTCGGAGCACATTGAAGACTATGGCAAAATTAAAATGTCCAATAAAAAACAGAAAGAAGCACTCGAAGAAACTGCTCTGTGACATGTCCATTTTTTCACAGGGTTAAAGCTTACTCTACATTTCCTATTTTGAAATTCAGTGTTTGAGCGTTCTGCGATGGAATTGTAAGTGGCCACCAGAGGCCTGTGTCGAGCAAGGAAACGTCTTCCATCCAAAAATGGAGAGAAAGTTTCTGCGCAACTGTTTTGTGATTTTTGCATTCATCTCATAGAGTTAAATCATTCTTTGGATTGAGCAGTTTGAAATCACTGTTTCTGTGGAATCTGAGAGGGGACATTTAGAAACGCTTTTTAGAATATCCTGAAAAAGAAATTCCCTCATAGAGAAACCAGAAGGAAGCTTTCTGTGAAACTGCTCTGTGTCACGTAAATTCCACTCACACAGTTAAGCTTCTCTTTTCATTGAGCAGTATCATAACAATGTTTTTGTTTAGTGTGCGAGAGGATATTCAGGAGTGCTTTGAGGCTGACGGTGAGAAATGAAACGTCTTCAGATAGAAACTGAAGACAAGCTTCCTGGGGAGCTGCTTTGTGATGCGTGCATTTCACTCACAGAAATATACCTTTCTTCTCTTAGAGTATTCCGGAATCCCTTTTGGAGAAGGAGCTACCAAGAGACATTTGGGAGTATAAGTAGGGCTTTGGTGAAAGAGGAAATATCCTCAGACAAAAACTGGAAAGAAGATTTCTGTGAAACTACTTTGTGTTAGATATATTTAATCATCTGGCATAGTTAAAACTTTTCTGATATTACACAGTTTGGAAACTCTGTCATGCTCGGATCTGCGAAGGGACATTCAGGAGAACATTCACGCCTATGTTTAAAGAGGAGATATCTTAAGATAAAATCTGCAAAGAAACTTCCTAAGAAACTATTTTGTGATGTATGCATTCCACCTAGGGAGTAATACCTCTTTTCTCACAAGGTAGTGTTTGAGCACTGTTCCTGTGAAACCGAAAAAGTGATATTTCAGAACGCATTGAGGACTATGGCAAATAGTGAAATATACTGAAATACAATCGCAGAAGAAGCGTTCCCAGAAGCTGCTCTCTGATATATGCATTCACTTCACAGAGTTTATGCTTAGTCTATGTTGCCCAGTTTCAAAACGCTGTCTTTGAAGAATCTGTGAAGGGATATTAAGTGACACCCAGAGGCTTGTGGTGAGTGAGGAAATGTCTTCCGATGAAACCTGCAGAGAAACTTTCTGAGCAACTGCTTTGCGATGTGTGTATTTGACTCATAGAGTTAAACCGTTCTTCGCATTGAGCAGCTTGAAATCACTGTTTTTGTGGAATCTGAGGAAGGACATTTGGGAACGATCCTTAGAATATGGAAAAAGAAATATCCTCAGGAAAAAATCCATTAGGAAGCTTTCTGAGAAACTGCTCCATGTCGTCTTAATTCCTCTTGCTGAGTTAAGCCCATCTTTTCATTGAGCAGCTTTCTAACCCTCTGTATGTTTTGCTTGTGATGGGATATTCGGTAGCAATTTGAAGCTTCTGATGAAAAAGCAAATATATTCAGACTGAAACTGGAGAGAAGCTTTCCGAGGAACTGCTTTGTGATGTGTGCATTCCTCTCACAGTGTTATACCTCTCTTCTCATACAGCGTCGGGAAACCCTTTTGGAGAAACAGGTAGCAAGTGATATACGGGAGAATGCTGATGCCGATGGTGAAAAGGGAAATATCTCCAGAGAAAAACTGAAAGAAGCTTTCTAAGAAACTACTCTGTGATATGCATAATCATCTGACATAGATAAAGCTTTCTTTATATTATGCAGCTTGGAAACTGTCATGGACGGATGCAGGAAGGGACCTCAGGGAGCACATTCAGGACTATGGTGAAAAAGGAAATATTTTCAGTTAAAAACTGGAAAGAAGTTTTCTGTGAATCTGCTTTTTGCTATGTTTATTCATGTTACATAGATGAAACTTTCTTTACATTAGGGAGTTTGGAAACTCCCACGTGGATGGCTCCGTGAAGGGATATTTGTGATCACATTTGGGCCTATGATGAAATAGGAATACAGTCAAATATAAAATGGAGAGAAGCTTTCTGAGAAACTGCTTGGTGATGTGTGCATCCACTCAGGGAGGTATAACTTTATTCTCATAAGGCACAGGTTGAACACTGTTCCTGTAAAACCAAAAGAGCTATACTCAGAGCACTTTGAAGACTATGGTAAAAAGTGAAATGTCGTCCAATAAAAAAGAGAAAGAAGCACTCAGAGAAACTGCTCTCTGACCTGTGCATTCTTTTCACAGGGTTAAAGCTTACTCTACATTTCCCAGCTTGAAAGTCAGTCTTTGAGGGTTCTCCGAAGGCATAGTAAGTGGCACCTGTAGGCCTGTGTAATGCAAGGAAATATCTTTCATCGAGTATTGGAGAGAAACTTTCTGCGCAACTCTTTTGTGATGTTTGTTTTCATTTCATAGAGTTAAATACTTCTTTGGATTGAACAGTTTGAAATGACTGTCTCCCTGGAGTCTGAGAAAGGACACTTGGATATGCTCTTTAGAATATCCTGAAAACGAAATAACCTCAGAGGAAAAACAGAAGGAAGCTTTCTGTGAAACTTCTCTGTTTGACATACACTTCCCTCACACAGTTAAGCTTCTCATTTCTTTGAGCAGTATCATACCACTGTTTTTGTTAATTCTGCGAAGGGATATTCAGGAGCACTTTGAGACTCGTGGTGAGAAAGGAAACGTCTTCAGATAGAAACTGGAGAGAAGCATTCTGAGGAGCTGCTTTGTGACATGTGCATTCCACTCACAGAAATATACCTTTCTTCTCCTAGAGGTTTCCAGAATTCCTTCTGCAGAAAAAGCTATCAAGAGACATTCGGGAGTATAGCAACTGTTCTGGTGAAAAAGGAAACATCCTCAGACAAAAACTGGAAAGATTTCTGTGAAACTGCTTTGTGTTAGATATATTTATTCACCTTGCATAGTTAAAACTTTTCTTATATTACGCAGTTTGGAGACTCCGTCATGCACGGATCTGTGAAGGGACATTCGGGAGAACTTTCAGGCCTACGGTGAAAGAGGAGATATCTTCAGATAAAAACTGGATAGAAGCATTCTGAGAAACTACTTTGTGAAGTACGCATTCCACTCAGGGAGTTATGCCTCTTTTCTCACAAGGCAGTGTTTGAACACTGTTCCTGTGAAACCAAAAAAGTGATATTTTGGAGCGCTTTGGGGACTATGGTGCACAGTGAAATGTCCTGAAGTAAAATAGAGGAAGAAGCGTTTCAAGAATCTGCTCTCTGATATGTGCATTCACTTCACAGACTTAATGCTGACTCTTTGTTGCCCAGTTACGAAACTGTATCTTTGATGGCTCTGTGAGGTGATATTTAGTGACGCCCGGAGGCTTCTAGTGAGCAAGGAAACGTCTTCCAATGAAACCTGCAGAAGAACTTTCTGAGCAACTGCTTTGTGATGGGTGCATTGGTCGCATAGAGATTAACCATTCTTTGTATTGAGCAGCTTGTAATCACTGCTTTTTTGGCATCTGAGGAAGGACATTTCGGAACGATCCTTAGAATATGAAGAAAGAAATATCCTCAGGTAAAATCCAGAAGGAAGCTTTCTGTGAAACTTCCCTGTGTCGTCTTAATTCCTCTCACTCAGTTAAGTTTCCCTTTTCATTGCGCAGTTTTGTAACGCTGGGTATGATTACTGTGTGATGGGATATTTGGAAGCACTTTGAGGCTTCAGGTGAAAAAGGAAATATGTTCAGACCGAAACTGTGGAGAGCTTTCTGAGGAACTGTTTTATCATGTGTGCATTCCACTCACAGTGTTATACCTCCCTTTTCATACAGCGTAGGGGAAACCCTTTTGGTGTAACAGATACCAAGTGATATTCGGGAGGATGTTGATGCTGATGGTGAAAAGGGAAACAGCCTCAGACAAAAACTGCAAAGAAGTTTTCTAGAAAATTACTCTGTGATATGTGTAATTATCTCACCTAGGAAAAGTTTTCTTTACATTACGCAGCTTGGAATCCGCCATGGGCAGATCCACAAACGGACCTTCGATAGCACATTCAGGATTATGGAGAACAAGGAAATATCTTCAGATGAAAACTGGATGGAAGCTTTCTGTGAATCTTCATTTTGTTATATTTATTCATCTCACATCGTTGAAGCTTTCTTTACATTACGCAACTTGGAAACTCCTGTGTGGATGAAACCGCGAATGAATATTTGGGACAACATTCGGGCCTACGGTGAAATAGGAAATATAGTCAGATAAAAACTAGAGAGAAGCTTTCTGAGATACTGCTTGATGGTGTGTGCATTCCACTCAGGGGGTTATAAATTTCTTCTCATAAGGCACAGTTTGGACACTGCCTGTAAAACCAAAAGAGTGATATTAGGAGCACATTGAAGACTATTGCAAAAAGTGACATGTCATACAATAAAAAAAAGAAAGAAGCACTTGAAGAAACTGCTCTCTGACATGTCCATTGTTTTCACATGGTTAAAGCTTACTCTGCATTTCCCAGTTTGAAAGTCGAACTTTGAGGGTTCTGCAAAGGGATAGTAAGTGGCAACCGGAGGCCCGTGTCGAGCAAGGAACTTGCTTCCATCGAAAATCGGAGAGAATCTTTCTGTGCAACTCTTTTGTGATGTTTGTATTCATCTCATAGAGTTAAATCATTCTTTGAATTAAGCAGTGTGAAATCACTGTTTCTGTGGAATCTGAGAAAGGACATTTGGTCACGCTCTTTAGAATATGCTGAAAAGGAAATAACCTCAGAGAGAAACCAGAAGGAAGCTTTCTGTGAAACTTCTCTGTGTCACTTGAATTCTGCTCACACAGTTAAGCTTCTCTTTTCATAGAGCAGTATCATAACCCTGTTTTTGTTGAGTCTGCGAAGGGATATTCAGGAGCGCATTGAGGCTTACGGTGGGAAACGAAATATTTTTAGATAGAAACTGGAGAGAAATTTTCTGAGGAGCTGCTTTTTGACCTATGCGTTCTGCTCACAGAAATGTACCTTTCTTCTCATAGAGGATTCCAGAGTCCCTTTTGGGGAAAAAGCTACCAAGAGACATTTGGGAGTATAAGGATGGCTATGGTGTCTAAGGAAGTATCCTTAGACAAAAACAGGAAAGAATATTTCTGTGAAACTGTATTGTGACAGATAAATTTTTTCAACACGCATAGTTAAAAATTTTCTTATACTATGCAGTTTGAAAACTCCTTCATGCCGTGATCCGTGAAAGGATATTGGGGAGCACATTCAGGCCTACAGTGAAAAAGGAGATATCTGGATAGAAGCTTTCTGAGAAATTACTTTGTGATGTATGCATTCCACTCAGGGAGTTATACCTATTTTGTCACAATGCAGTGTTTGAGCACTGTTCCTGTGAAACTGAAAAGGTGATATTTCACAGCACATTGAGGACTATGGTGAATAGTGAAATATACAGGAATAAAATCGAGGAAGAATCGTTCCAGGAAGCTGCTCTCTGATATGTGCATTCATTTCACAGAGTTAATGCTAACTCTATGTTGCCCTGTTTCGAAACTCTGTCTTTGAAGGATCTGTGAAGGGATATTTTGTGATGCCCAGAGGATTGTGGTGAGCAAGGAAACGTCTTCTGGTGAAACCTGCAGAGAAACTTTCAGAGCAACTGCTTTGCGATGTGGGTATTTGTCTCATAGAGTTAAACCATTCTTTGGATTGAACAGCTTGAGATCACTGTTTTCGTGGAATCTGAGGAAGGACATTTGGGAACGATACTTAGAACATGGAGAAAGAAATATCCTCAGGTAAAATCCAGAAGGAAGCTTTCTGTGAAACTGCTCTGTGTCATCTTAATTCCTCTCACTCAGTTAAGCCTCTGCTTTCATTGTGCAGTTTTCTAACCCAGGGTATGCTTAGCGTGTGACAAAATATTTGGAAGCACTTTGAGTCTCACGGTGGAAAAGGAAATATGATCAGACAAAAACTGGAAAGAAGCTTTCCGAGGAACTGCTTTGTCTCATCTGCATTCCAGTCAGAAGGTTATACCTCACTTCTCGCACAGCGTCGGGAAAAGTTTTTGGAGGAACAGGTTCCAAGTGATATTCGGGAGCATGTTGATGCCAATGGTGAAAAAGGAAATAGCCTGAGAGAAAAACTGGAAAGAAGATTATTAGGAAACTACTCAGGCCGGGTGCGGTGGCTCAAGCCTGTAATCCCAGCACTTTAGGAGGCCGAGACGGGCGGATCACGAGGTCAGGAGATCGAGACCATCCTGGCTAACACGGTGAAACCCCGTCTCTACTAAAAATACAAAACACTAGCCAGGCGAGGTGGCGGGCGCCTGTAGTCCCAGCTACTCGGGAGGCTGAGGCAGGAGAATGGCGTGAACCTGGGAGGCGGAGCTTGCAGTGACCTGAGGTCCAGCCACTGCACTCCAGCCTGGGCGACAGAGCGAGACTCCATCTAAAAAAAAAAAAAGGAAACTACTCTTTGATATGTGTAATCATCTCGCATAGATAAAACTTTCTTTACTTTACACAACTTGGAAACTGCCATGAATGGATCCAGAAGGGACCTTCCAGAGCCCATTTAGGACTGTGGTGAAAAAGGAAATCTCTTCAAAGAAGGTTTCTGTGAATCTGCTTTTTGCTATGTTCATTCAACTCACAAAGGTGAAGCTTTCTTTACATTATACAGTTTGCAAACTCCCTTTTGGATGGATCTGCTAAGGGATATTTGGGATCATATTTGGGCCTATGGTGAAAGAGGAAATATAGTCCGATTAAAACTGGATAGAAGCTTTCTGTGAAACTGCTTGGTGATGTGTGCATTCCACTCAGGGAGTTGTAACTTCCTTCTCTTAAGCCACAGTTTCAACACAGTTCCTGGAAAACCAAAAGAGAGATATTCAAAGTGCATTGAAGATTATGGCAAAAAGTGAAATGTCTTCCAATAAAAAACAGAAAGAAGCACTGGAAGAAACTGCTCTCTGACACGTCCATTCTTTTCACAGAATTAAAGCTTACTCTACATTTCCCAGTTTGAAAGTCATTCTTTGAGTGTTCTGTGAAGGGAAAGTAAGTGGCAACCAAGGCCTGTGTGAGGCAACGAAATGTCTTCCAATGAAAATTGGAGAGAAGATTTCTGCGCAACTCTTTTGTGATGCTTGTGTTCATATCAATGAGTTAAATCATTCTTTGGATTGAGTAGTTTGAAATCACTGTTTCGGTGGAATCTCGGAAACGACATCTGGAAACACTCATTAGAATATCCTGCAAAAGAAATAACCTCAGATAGAAACCAGAAGGAAGCTTTCTGTGAAACAGCTCTGTGTCACCTGAATTGCGCTCACACAGTTAAGCTTCTCTTTTCATTGAGCAGTATCATAACACTGTTTTTGTTTAGCCTACGAAAGGATATTCAGGAGCACTTGAGGCTGATGGTGAGAAAGGAAACATCTTCAGATAGAAACTGGAGAGAAGCTTTCTGAGGAGCTGCTTTGTGACGTGTGCATTATACTCACAAAATTCCACTCACAGAATGACGTATACATTCTACTCACAGAATGAAATGTGCATTCCACTGACCTTTCTTCTCCTAGAGGATTCCGGAATCCGTTTTGGAGGGAAAGCTACCAAAGGACATTCGGGAGTATATGGATGGCTATGGTGAAAAAGGAAATAACCACAGGCAAAATCTGGAAAGAAGATTTCTGTGAAACTGCTTTGTGTTAGATATATTTATTCATTCATCAAACATAGTTAAAACTTTTCTGATATTATACAGCTTGGAAACTCCGTCATGTACGGATCCATGAAGGGACATTCGGGAGCACATTCAGGCCTATGGTGAAACAGGAAATATTTTCAGATAAAAAGTGGAGAGAAGATTTCAGAGAAACGACTTTGTGATGTATGCATTACACTCAGGGAGTTATACCTCTTTTCTCACAAGGAAGTGTTTGAACACCATTCCTGTGAAACCGAAAAGGTGATAATTAGGAGCACATTGAGGACTATGGCGAATAGTGAAATATACTGAAATAAAATCGAGGAAGAGGCGTTCCAAGAATCTGCTCTCTGATATTTACATTCCCTTCACAGAGGCAATGCTTATTCTATGTTGCCCAGTTTCGAAGCTCTGTCTTTGAAGGATCTGTGAAAAGATATTTAGTGATGCCTGGAGGCTTGTGGTGATCAAAGAAAAGTCTTCCAATCAAACCTGAAGAGAAACTTTTTGAGCAACTGCTTTGTGATGTGTGTATTCATCTCATTGAGATAAACCTTTATTAGAATTGAACAGCTTGAAGTCACTGTTTTTGTGGATCTGAGGAAGGACATTTGAGAACGATCCTTAGAACATGGAGAAAGAAATATCCTCCGGTAATATCCAGAAGGAAACTTTCTGTGAAACTGCTCTGTGTCATGTTAATGTGTCTCACTCAGTTTAGCCCCTCTTTTCATTGAGCAGTTTTTTAACTCTGTGTATGCTTAGCGTGTGGTGGGATATTCTGGAGCACTTTGAGGCATACAATGAAAAAGGAAATATGTTCAGAGCAAAACTGGAGAGAAGCTTTCCGAGGAACTGCCTTGTGACGTGTTCATTCCACTCACAGTGTTATACCTCTCTTCTCATACAGCGTTGGGAAATCCCTTTTGGAGAAACAGGTACCAAGTGATATTTGGGAGCAGGTTGATGACGATGGTGAAAAGGAAAATAGCCTCAGACTAAAACTGGAAAAAGTTTTCTGGGAAACTACTCTGTAATATGTGTAATCATCTCACATAAATAGTGCATTCTTTACATTACGCAGCTTGGAAACTGTCATGGACGGTTCCAGGAAGGGACCATCGGGAGCACTTTGAGGACTATGGTGAAAAACGAAATATCTTCAGAAACAAACGGGAAAGATGCTCTGTCAATCTGCTTTTTGCTATGCTTATTCATCTCACATAGATGAAGCTTTGTTTACATTATACAGCTTGGAAATTTCATCATGGATGGATCTGCGAAGGGATATTTGGGATCACATACCAGCCTACAGTGAAATGTGAAATAGAGTAAGATCAAAACGAGAGGGAAGTTTTCTGAGAAACCGCTGGGTGACGTGTGCATTCCACTCAGGGAGTTATAACTTTCTTCTGATAAGGCAAAATTTGAACTCTCTTCCTGTAAAACCAAAAGAGTGATATTCGGAGTACATTGAAGACTATGGCAAAATTGAAATGTCCAATAAAAAACAGAAGGAAGCACTCGAAGAAACTGCTCTCTGATATATCCATTTTTACACGGGGTTAAAGCTTACACTACATTTCCCAATTTGCATGTCACTTTTTGAGGGTTCTGCAAAGGGATAGTAAGTAGCAACCACAGGCCAGTGTAGAGCAAGGAAATGTCTTCCATCGAATATTTGAGAGAAGCTTTCTGTGCAACCCTTTCTTGAAGTTTGTGCTCATCCCAGGGAGTTAAATCGTTTTTCGGATTGAGTAGTTTGAAATCACTGTTCCTGTGGAATATGAGAAGGGACATTTGGAAATGTTCTTTAGAATATCCTGAAAAAGGAATAACCTCAGAGTGAAACCAGAGGGAAGCTTTCTGTCAAACTGCACTGTGTCACGTGAATTCCGCTCATGCAGCTAAGCTTCTCTTTTCGTTGAGCAGTATCATAGCACTCTTTTTGTTTAGTTTGCAAAGGGATATTCATGAGCACGTTGTGGCTTACATTGAGAAAGGAAATGTCTTCACACAGAAACAGGAGAGAAGCTTTCGGAGGAGCTTCTTTGTGTCATCTGCATTCCACTCACAGAATAACGTGTGCATTCCACTCACCATTCTTCCCCTAGAGGATTCTGGAATATCTTTTGGAGAAAAAGCTACCAAGAGACAGTCAGGAGTGTAGGGATGACTATGGTGAAAAAGGAAATATCCTCAGACAAAAACTGGAAAGAAGATTTCTGTGAAATTGCTTGTGTTAGCTATATTTATTCACCTCATATGGTTAAAACTTATATTGAGCAGTTTTGAATCTCCATCATGCACGGATCCTCGAAGAGATGGTCAGGAGCACATTCAGACCTACGGTGAAGGAAGAGATATCTTCAGAAAAACATGGAGAGAATATTTCTGTGAAATGACTTTGTGATAAATGCATTCCACTCAGGGAGATATACCTCTTTTATCATAAGGCTGTGTTTGAACACTGTTTTTGTGAAACCGAAAAAGTGATATTTCGGAGCGCATTCAGGACAATGGCGAATAGTGAAATATACTGAAATAAAATTGAGGAAGAAGGGTTCAAAGAATCTGCTCCCTGATATGTGCATACTCTTCACAGAGTTAATGCTTACTCTACGTTGTCCAGTTTCAAAACTCTGTCTTTGAAGGATTTGTGAAGGCATATTTAGTGACCCCCGGAGCCTGGTGGTGAGCAAGGAAACGTCTTCTGATGAAACCTGCAGAGAAATTTTCTGAGCAACGGCTTTGCGATGTGTGTATTCGTCTCATAGAGTTAAACTGCTCTTTAGATTGAACAGCTTGAAATCTCTGCTTTTGTGGAATCTGAGGGGGACACGTGGAAACGATCCTTAGAACAGGGAGAAAGAAATATACTCAGGTAAAATCCAGAAGGAAGCTTTCTGTGAAACGGCTCACAGAAACGAAATATCACTTTGAGGCATAACATGAAAGAGGAAATATGTTCAGGCCAAAACTGGAGAGAAGCTTTCTGAGGAACTGCCTTGTGATGTGTGCATTTCACTCATAGTGTTACACTTCTCTTCTCTTACAGCGTTGCGGAAACCCTTTTGGAGAAATAGGTACCAAGAGATATTCGGGAGCATGTTGGTACCAATGGTGAAAAGGGAAATAACCTCAGACTAAAACTGGAAAAAGCTTTCTAGGAAACTACTCTGATATATGTGTAATCATCTCACATAGACAATGCTTTCTTTACATTATGCAGCTTGGAAACTCTCATGGAAGGATCCACGAGGGGACCTTCAGGAACACTTTGAGGACTATGGTGAAAAACGAAATATCTTCAGATTAAAACAGGAAAGAAGCTTTCTGTGAATCTGCTTTTTGCTATGTTTTTTCATCTCACATAGATGAAGCTTTCTTTACATTACACAGCTTGGAAACTTCCTCGTGGATGGATCCACGAAGTGATATTGGGGATCACATTCAGGCCTATAGTGTAATAGGAAATATAGTCAGATCAAAACGGGAGAGAAGCTTTCTGAGAAACTGCTTGGTTACGTGTGCACTCCACACCGGGAGTTATAATTTTGTTCTCATAAGGCACAGTTTGAACACTGTTCCTGTAAAACCAAATGAGTGATATTCAGAGCTCATTGAAGACTATGGCAAAATTGAAATGTCCAATAAAAAACAGAAGGAAGCACTCGAAGAAACTGCTCTCTGACATGTCCATCTTACTTGAGGTTAAAGCTTACTCTACATTTCCCAGTTTGAAAGTCAGTCTTTGAGGATTCTGGGAAAGGTTACTAAGTGGCAATCGGAGGCCTGTGTTGAGCAAGGAAATGTCTCCCATCGAATATTTGAGAGAAGTTTTCCGCGTAACTCTTTTGTGAAGTTTGTGCTCATCTCATAGAGTTAAATCATTCTTTGGATTGAGTAGTTTGAAATCAATATTTCTGTGGAATCTGAGAAAGGATATTTGGAAACGCTCGTTAGAGTATCCTGAAAAAAAAGACATAACCTCGGATA
Source organism: Piliocolobus tephrosceles (assembly GCF_002776525.5). Lineage (NCBI taxonomy): Eukaryota > Metazoa > Chordata > Mammalia > Primates > Cercopithecidae > Piliocolobus > Piliocolobus tephrosceles. Next base: position 7,287 of record NW_022332174.1, on the reverse strand, counting down.
GAAACCAGAAGGAAGCTTTCCGTGAAACTGCTCTGTGTCACATGAATTCCGCTCACATAGTTAAGCTTCTCTTTTCATTGAGCAGTATCATAACACTGTTTTTGCTTAGACTGTGAAGAGATATTCAGGAGCGCTTTGAGGCTTATGTTGAGAAAGGAAATGTCTTCAGATAGAAACTGGAGAGAAGCTTTCTGAGGAGCTGCTTTGTGATGTGTGCTTTCCACTCACAGAATTCCACTCACAGAATGACATGTCCATTCCACTCACCTTTCTTCTCCTAGAGGACTCTGGAATCCCTTTTGGAGAAGAAGATACCAAGAGACATTCGAGAGTATAGGGATGACTATGGTGACAAAGAAAATATCCTCAGACAACAAGTGGAAAGAAGGTTTCTGTGGAACTGCTTTGTGTGAGGTAAATTTACTCATCTCGCATAGTTAAAACTTCCTGATACTACGCACTTTGGATACTCCTTCTTGGAAGGATATGCAAGGGGACATTCGGGAGCACATTCAGGGCTACGGTTAAAGAGGAGATATCTTCAGATAAAAAGTGGAGAGAAGCTTTCTGAGAAACGACTTTGTGATGTATGCATTCCAGTCAGGGAGATAAGCCATTTTTTTTCACAAGGCAGTGTTTGAACACTGTTCCTGTGAAACCGAAAAAGTGATATTTCAGAGCGCATTGGGTACTAAGGCGAATAGTGAAATATACTGAAATAAAATCGAGGAAAAAGCGTTCCAAGAATCTCCTCTCTGATAAGTGCATCCAATTCACAGAATTCATGCTTACTTTATGTTGCCCAGTTTTGAAACTCTGTCTTTGAAGGATCTGAGAAGGGATATTTAGTGACGCCCAGAGGGTTGTGGTGAGCAAGGAAACATCTTCCGATGTAACCTGCAGAGAAACATTCTGAGCAATGGCTTTGCAATGTGTGTATTCTTCTCATAGAGTTAAACCATTATTTGGATTGAACAGCTTGAAATCACAGTTTTTGTGAAATCTGAGGAAGGACATTTGGCAACGATCCTTAAAACATGGAGAAAGAAATATCCTCAGATAAAATCCAGAAGGAAGCTTTCTGTGAAACTGCTCTATGTCACTTTAATGGCTCTCATTCAGATAAGCCCCACTTTTCATTGAGCAGTTTTCTAACCCTGTGTATGCTTAGCATGTGACGGGATATTTTGGAGCACTTTGAGGCATAAGGTGGAAAAGGAAATATGTTCAGACCAAAGCTGTAGAGAACGTTTCCGAGGAACTGCCTTGTGACGTGTGCATTCCACTCACAGTGTTATACCTCTCTTCTCATATAGCATCGGGGAAACCCTTTTAGAGAAACAAGTACCAAGTGGTATTCGGGAGCATGTTGGTGCCGATGGTGAAAAGGGAATTAGCCACAGACTCAAACTGGAAAAAGCTTTCTAGGAAACTTTTCTGTGATACGTGTAATCATCAAACATAGATAATGCCTTATTTACGTTACACAGCTTGGAAACTGTCATTGACGGATCCAGGAAGGGACCTTCAGGAGCACTTTGAGGACTATGGTGAAAAACGAAATATCTTCAGATCAGAACGGAAAAGAAGCTTTCTTGGAATCAACTTTTTGCTATGTTTATTCATTTCACATAAATGAAGCTTTCTTTACATTGCACAGCTTGGAAACACGCTCATGGATGGATCCACGAAGGGTTATTTGGGATCACATGTGGGCCTATAGTGAAATAGGAAATATAGTCAGATGAAAACGGGAGCGAAGCTTTCTGTGAAACTGCGTGGTGCCCGGTGTATTCCTCCCAGGGAGATATAACTTTCTTCACATAAGGCACAATTTGAACACTGTTCCTGTAAAACCAAAGGAGTGATATTCGGAGCCCATTGAAGTTTATGGCAATATTGAAACGTCCAATAAAAAACAGAAAGAAGCACTCGAAGAAACTGCTCTCTAACATGTCCATTTTTACACAGGGTTAAAGCGTAGTCTACATTTCCCAGTTTGAAAGTTGGTCTTTTAGGGTTCTGCGAAGGGGTAATAAGTGGCAACTGGAGGCCTGTGTCAAGAAAGGAAATGTCTTCCATCGAATATTTGAGAGAAGTTTTCTGCGCAACTCTTTTGTGAAGTTTGTACTCATCTCATAGAGTTAAATCATTCTTCGGATTGAGTAGTTTGAAATCATTGTTTCTGTGGAAACTGAGAAAGGACTTTTGGAAACGCTCTTTAGAATATCCTGAAAAAGAAATAAACTCAGAAAGAAACCAGAAGGAAGCTTTCTGTGAAACTACTCTGCATCATGTGAATTCCACTCACACAGTTAAGCATCTCTTTTCATTGAGCACTATCATAACAATGTTTTTGTTTAGTCTGTGAAAGGATATACAGGAATGCTTTGAGGTTCATGGTGAGAAAGGAATCGTCTTCAGATAGAAACTGGAGAGAAGCTTTCTGAAGAGCTGCTTTGTGACATGTGCATTCCACTCACAGAATTACACTCAGAGAATGACGTTTGCATTCCACTCACAGAATGACGTGTCCATTCCAATCCCTTTCTTCTCCTAGACGATTCTGGAATCCATTTTGGAGAAGAAGCTACCAAGAGACATTCAGGAGTATAGGGATGGCTATGGTGAAAAAGGAAATATTCTCAGACTCAAACTGGAAATAAGATTTCTGTGAAACTGCTTTGTGTTAGATATATTCATTCATCTTGCATAGTTAAAACTTTTCTTATATTACGCTGTTTGGAAACTTTGTCATGCACGGATCCTCAAAGAGACAATTGGGAGCACATTCAGGCCTACGGTGAAAGAGGAGATATCTTCAGATAAAAATTGGAGAGAAGCTTTCTAAGAAACGACTTTGTGATGTATGCATTCCACTCAGGGGGGTATACCTCTTTTCTCACAAGGCAGTGTTTGAACACTGTTCCTGTGAAACCGAAAAAGTGATATTTCAGAGCGCATTGAGGACAGTGGCGTATAGTGAAATATACAAAATAAATTCGAGGAAGAAGAGTTCCAAGAATCTGCTCTCTGTTATGTGCATTCACTTCGTAGAGTTAATGCTTACTCTATGTTGCCCTGTTTCGAAACTCTGTCTTTGAAGTATCTGTGAAGGGATATTTAGTGATGCCTGGAGGCTTGTGGTGAGCAAGGAAACGTCTTGCGATGAAACCTGCAGAGAAACTTTCTGAGCAACTGCTTTGCGATGTATGCATTCATCTCATAGAGTTAAACCGTTATTTGGATCAAACAGTTGAAATCACTGTGTTTGTGTAATCTGAGGAAAGACATTTGGGAACGATCTTTAGAACATGGAGAAAGAAATATCCTCAGGTAAAATCCAGAAGGAAGCTTTCTGTGAAACTGCTCTTTGTCGTCTTAATGGCTCCCACTCAAACAAGCCCCTTTTTTAATTGAGCAGTTTTCTAACCCTGTGTATGCTTAGCGTGTTACAGGATATTCGGGAGCACTTTGAGGCTTATGGTAAAAAAGAAACTATGTTCAGATCAAAGCTGGAGAGAAGCTCTCCGAGGAACTGGCTTGTGACGTGTGCATTTCACTCACAGTGCTATGCCTCTCTTCTCATACAGCGTCGGGGAAACCCTTTTGGAAAAACAGGTACCAAGTGGTATTTGGGAGCATGTTGGTACCGATGGTGAAAAGGGAAATATCCTCAGATTCAAACTGCAAAAAGCTTTCTACGAAACTACTCTGTGATATGTGTAATCATTTCACATAGATAATGGCTTCTTTACATTACGCAGTTTGGAAACTGTCATGGACGGGTCCACGAAGGGACCTTCGGGAGCACCTTAGGGACTATGTTGAATAACGAAATATCTTCAGATCAGAACGGGAAAGAAGCTTTCTGTGAATCTGCTTTTGGCTCTGTTTATTCATCACACATAGGTGAAGCTTTCTTTACATTGCACAGATTGGAAACTCCCTCAAGGATTTATCCACGAATTGATATTTGGGATCACATTCAGGCCCAGAGTGAAATAGGAAATATAGTCAGACTAAAACGGGAGAGAAGCTTTCTGTGAAATTGCTTGCTGACGGGTGCATTCCTCTCAGGGAGTTATAACTTTCTTCTCATAAGGCACAATTTGAACACTGTTCCTGTAAACCAAAAGAGTGATATTCAGAGCAGTTCAAAATCTATGACAAAACTGAAATGTCCAATAAAAATCAGAAAGAAGCACTCGAGAAACTGCTCTCTGACATGTCCATTGTTACACCGGATGAAAGCTTACTCTACATTTCCCAGTTTGGAAGACGGTCTTTGAGGTTTCTGCAAAGGGATAGTAAGTGGCAAACGGGGGCCTGTGTCAAGCAAGGAAATGTCTTCCATCGAATATTTGACAGAAGCTTTGTGCGCAACTCTTTTGTGAAGTTTGTACTCATCTCATAGAGTTAAATACTTCTTTGGATTGAGTAGTTTGAAATCACTGTTTCTGTGGAATCTGAGAAAGAACATTTGGAAACGCTCTTCAGAATATCCTCAAAAAGAAATAACCTCAGAGAGAAACCAGAACGAAGCTTTCTATTAAACTGCTCTGTGTCACGTGAATTCTGCTCACACAGTTAAGCTTCTCCTTTCATTGAGCAGTATCGTATCACTGTTTTTGTTTACTCTGCAAAGGGATGTACAGGAAGGGCTTGAAGCTTACGATGAGAAAGGAAACGTCTTCAGATGGAAACTGGAGAGAAGCTTTCTGAGGAGCTGCTTTGTGACGTATGCATTCCACTCACAGAATTCCACTCACAGAATGATGTGTCCATTCCACTCACAGAAAGACGTGTACATTCCACTCACCTTTCTTCTCCTAGAGGATTCCGGAATCCATTTTCGAGAAAAAGCTATCAAGAGACATTCAGGAAAATGGGATGTCTACGTTGAAAAAGGAAATATCCTGAGACAAAAACTGGAAAGAAGACTTCTGTGAAACTGCTTTGTGTTAGATGTATTTATTCATATCGCAGAGTTAAAATTTTTCTTATATTTCTTAATTTGGATACTTTGTCATGCACGGATCGATGAAGGGACACTCAGGAGCACATTCAGGCCTATGGTGAAAGAGGAGATATCTTCAGATAAAAAGTGGATAGAAGCTTCCTGAGAAACGACTTTGTGATGTATGCATTCCACTCAGGGAGTTATCCCTCTTTTCTCACAAGGCAGTGTATGAACACTATTCCTGTGAAAGAGAAAAAGTGATATTTCAGAGTGCATTGAGGACTATGGCGTATAGTGAAATATACTGAAATATAATCGAAGAAGAAGCGTTCCAAGAATCTGCTCTCTGATATGTGCATTCACTTCGTAGAGTTAATGCTTACTCTATGTTGCCCTGTTTCGAAACTCTGTCTTTGAAGGATCTGTGAAGGGATATTTAGTGATGACCAGAGGCTTGTGGTGAGCAAGGAATCGTCTATTGATGAAACCTGCAGAGAAACTTTCAGAGCAACTTCTTTGCGATGTGTGTATTCGTCTCATAGAGTTAAACTGTTCTTTGGATTGAACAGCTTGAAATCACTGTTTTTGTGGAATCTGAGGAAGGACATTTGGGAATGATCCTTAGAACTTGGAGAAAGAAATATCCTCCAGTAATATCCAGAAGGAAGCTTTCTGTGAATCTACTCTGTGTCGTCTTTATGGCTCTCACTCAGTTAAGCCCCCGTTTTCATTGATCAATTTTCTAACCCTGTGTATGCTTAGCATGTGGCAGGATATTCGGGAGCACTTTGAGGCTTACGCTGAATAAGGAACTATGCTTAGACCAAAACTGGAGAGAAGCTTTCTGAGGAACTGCCTTGTGACCTGTGCTTTCCACTCACAGTATTATACCTCTCTTCTCATACAGCGTCAGGGAAACCCTTTTGGAGAAACAGGTACCAAGTGATATTCGGGAGCATGTTGGTGCCAATGGTGAAAAGGGAAATAGCCTCAGACTAAAACTGGAAAAAGCTTTCTGGAAAACTACTCTGTGATATGTGTAATCATCAAACACAGAAAATGCTTTCTTTACATTACGCAGCTTGGAAACTTATGGACGGATCGACGAAGGAACCTTCGGGAGCACTTTGAGGACTATGGTGAAAAAAGAAATATCTTCAGATTAGAACGGGAAAGAAGCTTTCTGTTAATTTGCCTTTTGCTATGTTTATTCATCTCACACAGATGAAGCTTTCTTTACATTACACAGCTTGGAAACTCACTCGTGGATGGATCCTCAAAGGGATATTTTGGATCACATTCAGCCTTATGGTGAAATAGGAAATATAGTCAGATAAGGACTGGAGAGAAGATTTCTGAGAAACTGCTTCGTGATGTGTGTATTTCACTAAAGGAGTTACAAATTTCTTCTCATCAGGCACAGTTTGAACACTGTTCCTGTAAAACCAAAAGAGTGATATTCGGAACACATTGAAGAATATGGCAAAAAGTGAAAGGGCATACAATAAAAAACAGAAAGAAGGACTCAAAAAAACTGCTCTCTCACAAGTCCGTTCTTTTCACAGGGTTAAACTTTACTCTAAATTTCCCAGTTTGAAAATCGGTCTTTGAGGGTTCTGCAAAGGGATTGTACATGGCAACCGGAGGCCTGTGTCAAGCAAGGAAATGTCTTCCATCGAGAATTGGAGAGAAGCTTTCTGTGCAACGTTTTTTGATGTTTGTGTTCATGTCATAGAGTTAAATCATTCTTTGGATTGATCAGTTTGAAATCATTGTGACTTACAAAGAGACTTAGACTCCCATACAATAATAATGGGAGACTTCAACACTCCACTGTCAACATTAGACAGATCAACGAGACAGAAAGTTAACAAGGATACCCAGGAATTGAACTCATCTCTGCATCAAGCGGACCTAATAGACATCTATAGAACTCTCCACCCCAAGTCAACAGAATATACATTCTTCTCAGCACCACATCACACTTATTCCAAAATTGACCACATAATTGGAAGTAAAGCACTCCTCAGCAAATGTAAAAGAACAGAAATTATAACAAACTGTCTCTCTGACCACAGTGCAATCAAACTAGAACTCAGGACTAAGAAATTCAATCAAAACCGCTCAACTACATGGAAACTGAACAACCTGCTCCTGAATGACTACTGGGTACATAACGAAATGAAAGCAGAAATAAAGATGTTCTTTGAATCCAATGAGAACAAAGATACAACATACCAGAATCTCTGGGACACATTTAAAGCAGTATGTAGAGGAAAATTTATAGCACTAAGTGCCCACAAGAGAAAGCAGGAAAGATCTAA
>NW_022332173.1:0-1597 GCF_002776525.5 Piliocolobus tephrosceles | reverse complement strand
TTCTCAGAAAGCTACTTTCTAGTTTTTATTTGAGGATATTTCCTTTGTCTCCATCAGCTTCATTGCACTAAGAAATATCCCAATGCAGATTACAAGAAAAGAGTGTTAGCAAACGGATCAATGAAAAAGAAAGTGTAACTCTGTGAGTTGTATTCACAGGTCACAAAGCAGTTTCTCAGAACGCTTCCTTCCAGTTTTTATCTGAGGATATTTCCTTTTTCACCAAAACCCTCACTGGGCTCCCAAATAGCACTTTGCAAATTCCACGAGAACAGTCTTAGCGGACGGCTTGAGGAGGAGAAAGGTGTAACTCTGTGAGATGAATTCACAGATCACATTGAAGTTTCTCAGAAAGCTTCTTTCTCATTTTTAACAGACGATATTTCTTTGGCCCTATAGTCTTCAAAGGGATCCGAAATATAAGTTCTCAGAGTCCACAAAAACAGGGCTAGACAATGGCTCCACGAAATACAGGAGTAACTTAGTGAGTTGAATTCACACATCACAGAGCAGTTTCTCAGAAAGCTTCTTTCTTGTTTGAGCTGAGTTTATTTGTGGTCTCTGAGCACCACCGTGTGTCTTATTGCAGTTTCTGCGAAAACACTGTTAGCAAGCTTCTGAATGAAAACAGTCATCTAACACTGTGAGCTGAATTCACCCACAACAAAGAAGTTTCTGAGAAGGCTTCTCTGCAGATTTCTCTGAAGATATTTCATTATTCACTATGGGATTCAACGATATCCAAGACATCACTTCTGAGCTTCCAGAAAGTCAGTGCTAGCAGACTCCTCCATGAAAGAGCAGTGTAACACTTTGAAATGAATCCACACATCACGAAGCAGTTTCTCAGAAAGCTTCATTCCGGTTTTTCTCAGACGATATTTCCTTTTTCACCATAGCCCTCAATGAGCTCCCATATATCACTTGGCAGAATCCACGACAACAGTGTTAGCAAACTGGGGCAAGAAGGGAAAAGTGAATATCTGTGTTATGAATTCACACAACAGAAAGCAACTTCTGAGAAAGCTTTTTTCTAGTTATTTTCTGAGGATATTTCCATTTTTACCATAGGCCTCAATGCGCTCCCAAATATCACTTTGCAGATTCCACAAAAACACTGTTAGCAAACTGCTTCATGAAGACTAAGTTGTTACTCTGTGAGATGAATTCACATATCACAAAGAAGTCTGTCACAAAGCTTCTTTCACGTTTTTAATTGAGGATATTTCCTGTAACAGCCTAGGCCTCAATGCGATCCAAGGTAGCCCTTCTCAGGTTCCTCAAAGAGAGTGTTAATCGACTGCTCCATGAAACGTAAGTGTAACTCTGTGAGATCAATTCACACATCACAAAGAAGTTTCTTCTTTCTAGTTTTTGACTGAGGATATTTCCTTTGTCACTGTAAGCCTCATTGCGCTCAGAAGTATCCAGTTGCAGATTTCAGGAAAACTGTGTTAGCAAACTGATCCATGAAGAGAAAAGTGTAACTCTGTGAGTTGCATTCACACATCATAATGCAGTTTCTCAGAATGCTTCTTTCCAGTTTTTATCTGAGGATATTTCCTTTTTCACCATAGCCCTCAATGAGCTCCCAAAT
>NW_022332172.1:0-1509 GCF_002776525.5 Piliocolobus tephrosceles | reverse complement strand
GTTGATGGGTGCAGCACACCAACATGGCACATGTATACATATGTAACAAACCTGCACGTTATGCACATGTACCCTAGAACTTAAAGTATAATAAAAAAAAGAAAACAAAAAAAGAAAGAAAGACCCATTGATCTGTTGCTTACGAGAAACACCTTTCATCTCTAAAGACATATAGGCTGAAAATAAAGGGATAGAACAAGATATTCCATGCCAATGGAAATCAAAAATGAGTAAGAGTCACTATACTTATATTAGACAAAATAGATATCAAGACAAAAAGTATAAAAAGAGACAAAGAAGGTCAATAAATAATGATAATTCAGCAAAAGGATATAAGAAATTAAAATACATATGAACCCAACACTGGAGCACCCACATATATAAAGCAAATATTACAGCTAAAGAGAGAGATGATTTCCAATACAGTAATAGTTGGAGACTTTAACAAACAGCTGTCAGCATTAGCAAGATCTTTGAGACAGGGAACCAACAAAAAAAAATCAGACATAATCTTCAGTGTAGACCAAATGGATGAATATTTCACCCAGCGGCTGCAGAATACACACTCTTTTTCTCAGCACGTGGATTGTTCTCAAGAACAGACCATATGAACAGTCACAAAGCAAGTCTTAAAACATTCAAATAATGAAAAACTAACAAGCATCTCATTTGACAATGAAATAAATAATAAAAGAAATTTTGGAAACTATACAAATACATGGAAATTAAATAATATGCTTCTGAATGACATGTTGGTCAATGAAGAAATTAAGAAGAAAAGTGAAAAATTCCTTGCAACAAGTGAGAAAGGAAACACAACATGCCCAAACCTATGGGATACAGGAAAAGCAGTATTAAGAGGGAACTTCATAAGTGCCTATATCAAGAAAAGAGAAAATCTTCAAACAACCTAAAAATGCATCCAAGAACTAGAAAAGCAGAAGAGATCAAATGCAAAATTAGTATAAGAAATAATGATCTGACTAGAAAGTAATTAAATTAAAATGAAGAAAATTAAGTTGAAAAGGAAGAGCAAACCAAACCCAAAATTAGTAGATGAAAATAAATAGTAAAGATCAGAGTAGAAATAAATGATTTTGAAATTAAAAAAGCAATACCAAAGACCAATGAAATAAAAGTTGGTTTTTTGAAAAGTTAAATAAAATTTACAAACCTTTAGCCAAGCTAAGAAATAAAAAAAAAAAAAATACAAATAAATAAAATCAGAAATGAAAAATAAGACATTACAACTGATACTGCAGAAAGTTAAAGGATCATCAGTTGCTACTATGAGCAACTATATGCCAAAGTAATTGGAAAATCTGGAAGAAATGATCAAATTCCTAGAAACATATAATCTACCAACATTAAACCAGGGAGATATTAAAAACCTGAACAGACCAATAAGAAGTAATAACATCAAAGCCATAATAAAAAGCCTCCCATTAAAAAACAAAAAACATTCTCAAAAGAAGACATTCATACAGCCAACAGACACATGAAAAAATG
>NW_022332171.1:0-1477 GCF_002776525.5 Piliocolobus tephrosceles | reverse complement strand
TCATCACACAGAGTTCCTCCCTTCCCTTCTTGGAACAGTTTGCTAACCCTGTTGCCATGGATTTTGCAATGTGATATTTGGGAGCTCATTGAGGGTTTTGGTGAGAAAGAATATATCCCTTGAGAGAAACTGGAAAGAAGCATTCAGAGAAACTAAATTGCGATGTGTGAATGCAACTCACAAAATTACACATTTCTCTTCAGTCACCAGTTTGCTAACACAGTTTTCTGCAAATCTGCAATGGATATTTCTCAGGCAAGGAAGTTTATGGTGACAAAGGACATCTCCTCAGATGAAAACTAGAAAGAAGCTTCCTTAGAAACTTCTTCTTGACGTGTGAATTCGTCTCACAGAGTTACACTTATATTTCATGAAGCAGGCCATTAACACTGTCCTTGAAGAAACTAAGAAAGGTTACTTTGGATCGCATGGAGGCCTGCGCTGGCAAAGTAAACATCATCAGTTAAAAACGAGAGAGAACCTTTTTGAGAAATTCCTTTGTGATCTGTGAATTCATCTCACAGAGTTACAACTTATTCCTCAGGAAGCAGTTTGCTAAAATTCTTTTCGTGGAATCTGTAAAGTGATATTTGAGAGATAATTTGGGCCCACTGTGAAAAAGGAAGTATCTTCACATTACAAGAAGAGAGTAGCTTTCTGAGAGATTGCTTTCTGATGTGTGACTTCCTGGCATGGCGTTCCACCCCTACCTTCTTGGAACCGTTTGCTAACACTGTTGCAGTGGATTCTGCAATGTGATATTAGGGAGCTCATTGAGGGCTGTGGTGAGAAAGGATATATCCTCTGACAGAAACTGGAAAGAATCCTTCTGAGAAACTGCATTGTGATGTGTGAATGGAACTCACAGAGTTACACGTTTCTCTTCAGTCATCAGTTTGCTAACACAGTTTTCTGGAAATCTGCAATGGGATATTTCTGAGCTAAATGAAGCTTATGGTGACAAAGGAAATTTCCTCAGGTGAAATCTAGAAAGAAGATTCCTTAGAAACTTCTTGTTGATGTGTGAATTCATCTCACAGAGTTACACTTATATTTCATGGAGCAGGACATTAACACTGTCTTTGAAGAAACTAAGAAAGGTCACTTTGGATCGCATGGAGGCCTGTGCTTTTAAAGGAAATATCATCAGTTAAAAACCGAGAGAGTAGCTTTTTGAGAAATTTCTTTGTGATCTGTGAATTCTTCTCACAGAGTTAAAAATTATTGCTCAGGAAGGAGTTTGCTAACACACTTTACGTAGAATCTGTAAAGTGATATATGGGAGCCAATTCGGGTCCACTGTGAAAAAGGAAGTATCCTCACAAAACAAATAGAGAAGAGTTTTCTGAGAGATTGCTTTCTGATGTGTGATTTCACCACACAGAGTTCCACCCTTCCCTTCTTGGAACAGTTTGCTAACACTGTTGCCATGGATTCTGCAATGTGATATTTGGGAGCTCATTGTTGGCTATGGTGA
>NW_022332170.1:0-1377 GCF_002776525.5 Piliocolobus tephrosceles | reverse complement strand
AATCCGGAGGTGCTGGCTCTGTTCTCAGCAGGGCCACTAAAAGCTCCGTTATAACAGCTCTAGGCCACAACGATCAACTTGGTGTCAGGCCCTAGAGACACCAAAACTCCTAACAAATAAAGAGGCCGTGTATGCAGCATGCTGGTTAAAAGCACAGGCTTCAGAGTCAGAGCTTCAATTCCACTTATTATGTGACCTTGAGCAAGTTACTCAATGCATCAATCTCATTTTGTCACCGGCAAAATGATGACATTATCTGCCACATAGTGTTGCTGAAAAAGTAAGAGGTGACAGATGCAAAGTGCTTGGCACTTACTCACTCTTACTGGTTTATTACAAAGAAGAGAACACGGGAACAGCCAAATGCAAGAGATGCACAGGGCACACCACAGGGCAGAGAGGTCGGGGCTCTCATGCCATCCCTGGAAGTGCCACCTCCCCAGCACCAAATAAGTTCACTAAACCAGAAGCTCTCCAAACCCAGTATTTAGAGGGTTTTATGGAGTTTTCATAACATAGACATGATTAAGTCATTGGCCACCAGTGACTAGCTCAATCTCCAGCCTGTCTCGTCTCCCCTACGAGAGGTAGGGGTGGGGCTGATATGTCCAACTCTTTACTCATGACTCATCTTTCTGGCAACCAGCCCTGATCCTGAACCTGTCTCCAGGGGCCCGAAGCCACCTGTCGTCTCATTATCATACAAAAGACACTCCTATCACCCCAGAGATTCCAAAAGTCTTAGAAGCTCTTGTGTCAGGTATTGAAACCTAAGACCAAATATTATAACCAATGATGTTCCTATCGCTCAGGAAATCACAAGGGTTTTAGAAGCTCTGGGCCAAAAACCAGGAAGAATACTCAATATATACACTATTGTACTATGTAGCCCACTATCACAATAATTTTTTTTTGAGCGAGTCTACCTCTGTTGCCCAGGTTGGAGTCCAGTGGTGCGATCTCAGCTCACTGCAACCTCCACCTCCCAGGTTCAAGCAATTCTTGTGCCTCACCCTCCTGAGTAGCTGGGACTACAGGTGTGCAACACTACAACTGACTAATTTGTATATTTTTTAGTAGAGATGGGGTTTCACTGTGTTGGCCAGGCTGGCCTTCAACAGCTGGCCTCAAGTGATCTCTGCGCCTTGGCCTCCCAAAAATCTGGGATAAGTCACGAGCCACCATGCCTGGCCTCACTACCACAATAATTATACTGAGAGGATGGGGGAATAAAACGTGGGCGACAGGAGCATGGGGGAGGGTAAGCAACCTGAATCCTTGTCTTCCACAGTATGACATCTCCCTGTCTTTCACACAATCTAGAAGAACCAGCTAAAACATAAACACAGTAACCTCCAAGGAGCAGGGATCAGATAG
>NW_022332169.1:0-6195 GCF_002776525.5 Piliocolobus tephrosceles | reverse complement strand
TGGTGTAATATGACTCTGTTAAAAATTCTATCCAACAGCACTTCTGACGGACAGTTGTGCATCCCTGTTACCCTAGTCCCCTGACTGACCCTACTGACCCCGGCAGAATTCATAGGCTGGGCAGGGGCTGCCCTGACTCAAACTGCATGACATAGGCGAGCAGTATTTCTACCACTAGTTGCCGGAATATCCTTAACCACTTCCGTCGTCGCAGCGGGGTTGGCCGGGGGAGCCCTACAGCGCTCCACAATAGAAAATGAGAAGCTGTTACAACAATTCTCTGTTGCTATGGAGGACTCCGCCTATTCCCTAGCCTCCCTTCAGTGGCAGCTCACCTCCCTAGCACAGGTCACCCTCCAAAACCGCAGGGCCTTAGACTTACTCACGGCTGAGAAAGGAGGTACCTGTGTGTTCCTCAAAGAAGAATGCTGTTTCTATATAAATGAGTCAGGATTAGTTGAGGAGAGAGTCCAACGTCTACATAAACTAAGCTTAGAAATGAAAAAGCAACAGTTTACTACAGCAGCTAATAATTGGTGGAACTCTTCCATGTTTTCTCTTCTAGCACCTTTCATAGGCCCCCTAATGTCTTTACTGCTGCTGCTTACTATAGGCCCCTGTATAGTAAATAGAATTCTACAATTTGTTAGACAAAGATTTGATACCATCCAATTAATGGTCCTCCGCAGCCATTACCAACCCCTTCCTCATCCTGAAGAGGAGATCACTCTATAACAGTTCGGGGTCCAGGATTGGACACCCAGTTACTTATGAGAGGGGGAAATGAAAGGGCATAAAAGTGTGTGCCCACCCTATTGCTAAACCTTTGTTCTGCTCTCACAAACATTTTGTAAAGATTTTGTAAGTTCCTGTTTTTCTTTCTGTGGCATGGCAAGGTCACAAGACGTGTTTAAGTAAGGTACATTCATGTTGCAAAACCTGTTGTGAAACCTGTCACAATATGATTAACTGCCTTTGTTCTGCTTCTGTAGGACTGCTTTCCCGCCTCGGGGTTTGCGAAAACAAGCCCTGCCCCTGCCCTGCAAGCCCCTGATAAACGCCATCGGAATTTCAAAATTAACTGAAATACTAGAAATGACGGGAACCAATCATAATCAGCCAAGTCGCCTTGTTCAAATATCAGCCAATGATACATCTGATTTGTATAATGACTCTGTGCCTGTTTACCCCAGACTATATAACACTGTCCTGAGCCCAGTTGGGGAGCTCTCCCGCTCTGCTCGTTTCACGGGTGTGCGTGAGAGTTCCAGGTTCGAACCTGTAATAAAGATCCTTGCTGCCTGGCTTTGACTCTAGACTCTGGTGGTCTTCTCCGGGGAATAAACGGTCTGGGCATAACAATACTATACGCACCTCACCTCATATCACTGGGTTAGGAAGAAATGAGCCGAGCTACATAGGATGCTTAGATGCTTAGAACAGTACCTGGAGTCTCGCCCTGTCACCCAGGCTGGAGTGCAATGGCAGGATCTCAGCTCACTGCGACCTTCGCCTCTTGGGTTCAAGTGATTCTCCTGCCTCAGCCTCCTGAGTAGCTGGGATTATAGGCACCACACCCCCACACCAGCTAATTTTTGTATTTTTAGTAGAGACAGAGTTTTGCCAAGTTGGCCAGCCTGGTCTCGAACTCTTGACCTCAGGTGATCCACCTGCCTCAGCCTCCCAAAGCACTGGACTTAGGGTTTTCTTTTACTTGTACTACATGCTCTTTGATCCTATTCCTAGCTTTGAAATCTGATCATAAAAAAATAGCAAATTTAAATGGCATTTCATTTGAAATGCATTTTACTTTTATTAATATGAAATATATTACCTTTCTTCATGAAAAGGTATATGACGCATTTTACTCCACTTGTATTTTGATTAAATGTTCTGGAGTTTAAATTTTCCTTTGGATTAACGTTAACCAAACTGTCTTATTAATATTGTTTGATAATGTTAGTATTTAGACGTATTCCTCTATTTGCATATTAGATCACTATTTACCAACCTATTTTTGTTTTGTTTTGTTGTGAGACGGAGTTTTGCTGTTGTTGCCCAGGCTGGAGTGCAATGGCACGGATCTCAGCCCACCACAACCTCCACCTCCCAGGTTCAAGCAAATCTCTTGCCTCAGCCTCCCTAGTAGCTGGGATTACAGGCATGTGCCACCATGCCCAGCTAATTTTGTATTTTTAGTAGAGACAGGGTTTCTCCATGTTGGTCAGGCTGGTCTCGAACTCGCGACCTTAGGTGATCCGCCCGCCTCGGCCTCCCAAAGTGCTGGGATTACAGGCATAAGCCACCATGCCCGGCGTTTTTTGTTTTGTTTTTTTTTTAGACCAGTAAACTGTCAGAGATGAGGAGGGAGAGGAAAGAACTTGGAAAAAGGGTACAACCCAAACTTTTGTCAGAGAAGGCATGGCAGGACACATGGGAGACCACACTGGGGAACATTTTACTAATTTTCTAGATTGATGGAAACACTCTTAGATATTTGTTTTGGTTAATATCAAGACAATCTAATTCTAGGCTTCAGCTAAAACAAAAGTGTAAAGATTGTTTTTGCTGGTTGCCAACCAAACCAGTTCAGATACCAATTCTTTTTTTTTTTTTTTTTTTTTTTTTGAGATGGAGTCTCACTCTTTCGCCCAGCCGGATCTCAGCTCACTGCAAGCTCTGCCTCCCAGGTTTACGCCATTCTCCTGCCTCAGCCTCCCGAGTAGCTGGGACTACAGGTGCCTGCCACTTCGCCTGGCTAGTTTTTTTGTATTTTTTAGTAGAGACGGGGGTTTCACTGTGTCAGCCAGGATGGTCTCGATCTCCTGACCTCGTGATCCGCCCCTCTGGGCCTCCCAAAGTGCTGGGATTACAGGCTTGAGGCACCGCGCCCGGCCTCAGATACCAATTCTTATTTGAAAGTCTCTTAACTGAAATTAATCCAGGACATAGTTTAACTACCACATTTACCTCTCTCTTCTCTTGGATTCAATAAGAGAATAGTTCTCAGTTTTAATATAGTCAGAATTTTAGGACGATTAACTTGATATTTTGGTTCTAACTTAAATAATTTTATTATCAAAATATTCAAAAAATGAGGTAAAACTAAATCAGTGCATAGACGTTAGCAGAATTAATTCACTCTTCTTCCCAGAGATTGGAAAATAGCTTTGAATTGAACACAAAAGGATCTTCCCCCATTTTGTTTTTGTTCTAATGTTTGTTTTATTATTTTTGCAGTAAGCCTTTTGCACTCCTAGATTTTGTTCTAATGTTGAAAAACTGCCTGTTATGCTAGGCACAGTGGCTCACACCTGTAATCCTAGCACTTTGGGAGGCCGAGGCAAGAGGATTGCTTGAGCCAGGAGTTCAAGAACAGCCTGGGCAACAGAGAGAGCCCTTCTCTCTACAGAATTTTTAAAAAATTATCAGGACATGGTAGCAAATGTCTGTGGTCCCAGCTACTCCAGAGGCTAAGGTGGGAGGAGCCCTTAAGCCTGGGAGGTCAAGGCTGCAGTGAGTTGAGCTTGTGCCACTGCAGTCCAGCCTGGGAGACACTGCAAGACCCTGTCTCAAAAAAAACCAACTGCCTGTTAGAGGCTCCAGGTGAAATCATCCTAATTTAGAAGGAAATGAATATGGAGAGGCCATCTGTCCTGGAAATAAGCCTGAACTCAGGAAAAATCAGTGTGACCCAGACTATCATGTTCCCTGTATTTCTTATGACCAGTATATCCAGTCCCAAACCCTGACCTGTACTTCCCATTGGAGCATAGAGAAGTGCCATGGGTGCAGGAATAGCAGGATTCCAAAGGAAAGAAACAATGACTTGACTCCAGGAGAGGTGAGTGTTCACTGGAAAGAAACAGGAAGAAAGAAAAGAAAAATTCAGCCTCACTTGGAATAAAAGCCTTTGGGATTCTATTTAGCAGTTTCTATTTTTTCTCTACTACTTTAATACAACTCTTTTTTCTGCCTCTGTCTTTCTCCTTGGACAAGGTGATATCTGCAATTTCTTTTTCTTCTTACAGGTTTTGAGATCAGGAGAGAAAATGCAGATTCTTCAAAGCAGAAGAAATGTCCAACTCTGCATCTATTGTTACTTCAGAGGAGAATAAAACTGAATCATCAATTTTACAAAAAAAAAGACTATAAATATTTAGGAAATCAGTAGAAACACCCCAGATTTAGCCAAACTTGTAGATGATCAGAACCTCTCTATAAGGAGAGAAACCTGAGAACAGAATGGGACGGCAAACTCAGCTCTTAGCTTTTCCTTAGTGTTTAGAAGCAATCAGCTCCCAAATCAGGGTGTTTTAACAACTGGGAAGCCATCCCATATTTCCAGTCTGGGAGGCATTTCCCAGCACTTTGGAAGGCATAGGCAGAAGAATCACTTGAGCCCAAGAGCATGGGACCAGCCAGGACAACATAGTGAGATACCATTTCTACAAAAAAATACAAAAATTAGCCAAGTATGGTGGCAAATGCCTGTGGTCCTAGTTTCTTGGGAGGCTGAGGTGGGAGGACCGCATGAGCCCAGGAGATCGAGGCTACAGTGAGCCATGATCGCACCACTGCATTCCAGCCTGATACCCTAGAAGCTAATACTATGACACTGGGTTTCTGAAAAAAGAAAAGCTTTGTATTGCAAGTCGACTCACAAGGAGACAAGAATATCAACCTCAAAGCTGTCCCGTGTTGGCTTTAAGGCAGTTATTTTCATTAGAAAAGGTTCAGGTGGTGGATTCTGAGATTAGTAGGTGATTAGTGGAAGGAAAGAGGACGTCTGGAAAGTCCTTGGGCTTTCACAGTTATCTCTTCAGGCTACGTAATGGGTCTCGTGCAAATTCAGGGACAGCATAAAACCTGTGGTGAAAATTCAGGCTGTGACGTCAGCAAGCTCGTTCTGTGCAGACTCCAGTCAGCCTTATTGGCTCCAACAGATTTCTGCTTGTTGTTCTTCTATCTCATAAGGAAGGAATTTCAGCATTTCGTCAGCATTTCAGCAAGTTGTTTCTTCTCTTTTCCAATTTTTTTTTTTTTTTTTTTTGAGAAGGAGTTTAGCTGCAACGCCCAGGCTGAAGTGCAATAGCATGATATAGGCTCACTGCAACCTCCGCTTCCCAGGTTCAAGTGATTTTCCTGCCTCAGCCTCCCAAGCAGCTGGGACTACAGGCACCCACCAACATGCCGGGCCTCGAACTCCTGACCTCAAGTCATCCACCCACCTCAGCCTCCCAAAGTGCTGGGATTACAGGAGTAAGCCACTGCACCTGGCCAGCAAGTTGTTTCTCATCTGCCATCCTGCAGACTCAATAATTTCTGTTAGTTACTGATTTCTTTAACTCTTTGGGGCACAGTTTCAGTAGCCACACATTTTTTAAGACTCCTAGAAAATTAAAATAGCACAAAAATTGTGGTATACTTTACATATCTGCATTTAAATAACATCTTCAACACTCAACACAAGACCACAACTGGATATTTTACTGGTGATAACTTCAAAAATCTAAAACTTAAGACCTTTAATAAACATGAAACCATACTAAATGGCCCCACTTTGTACTCTTTTCCTTTTTTGTAGAGACAGAACCTTGCTATGTTGCCCAGGTTTGTCTTGAACTCCTAGGCTCATGGGATCCTCCCACCTTGTCCTCCCAAACTGCTAGGATTAAAGATGTGAGCCACTGCACCTGGCTCCTACTTGGTATTTTTATGGTAACTCTTCAGCCATCTCTCCCCAATTAGGATCCCTTTTTAAGAGGAAGGGAAGCTGAAGGTCAGCAGCGAAGGACTAGAGGCCCCTCACCTTGGTCAGTGAATGGGAGGGACACACTTCTATTACCTTGTCTCC
Source organism: Piliocolobus tephrosceles (assembly GCF_002776525.5). Classification (NCBI taxonomy): domain Eukaryota; kingdom Metazoa; phylum Chordata; class Mammalia; order Primates; family Cercopithecidae; genus Piliocolobus; species Piliocolobus tephrosceles. The sequence goes on along the minus strand of NW_022332169.1, from coordinate 338 downwards.
TGGGTTTTATTTTTTTTTAATAATTTTTAACTTTTAAAAATTTCACGCCGGGCGCAGTGGCTCAAGCCTGTAATCCCAGCACTTTGGGAGGCCGAGACGGGTGGATCACGAGGTCAGGAGATCGAGACCATCCTGGCTAACACGGTGAAACCCCATCTCTACTAAAAAATACAAAAAACTAGCTGGGCGAGGCGGCCGGCGCCTGTATTCCCAGCTACTCCGGAGGCTGAGGCAGGAAAATGGCGCGAACCCGGGAGGCGGAGCTTGCAGTGAGCTGAGATCCGGTCACTGCACTCCAGCCCGGGCAGCAGAGCGAGACTCCGTCTCAAAAAACAAAA
>NW_022332168.1:0-5038 GCF_002776525.5 Piliocolobus tephrosceles | reverse complement strand
CCAGAAAACGGTGTTAGCAAACTGATGACTGAAGAGAAACGTGTAACTCTGTGAGTTGCATTCACACATCGCAATGCAGTTTCTCAGAAGGCTTCTTTCCAGTTTCTGTCTGAGGATATATCCTTTCTCACCATAGCCCATAATGAGCCCCCAAATATCACATTGCAGAATCCACGGCAACAGTGTTAGCAAACTGTTCCAAGAAGGGAAGGGTGGAACTCTGTGTGATGAAGTCACAGAGCAGAAAGCAATCTCTCAGGAAGGTATTCTCTAGTTGTTATGTGAGAATACTTCCTTTTTCACAGTGGGCCCGAATTGGCTCCCAAATATCACTTTACAGATTCCAAGAATAGAGTGTTAGCAAATTGCTTCCTGAGGAATCTCTTGTATCTCTGTGAGATGAATTCACAGATCACAAAGAAATTTCTTAGAAAGCTTCTTTCTCGGTTTTAACTGATGATATTTCCGTTATCAGCGCAGGCCCACATGCAATCGAAAGTAACCTTTCTTAGTTACTTCAAAGACAGTGTTATTGGCCTGCTCCATGAATTATAAGTGTAACTCTGTGTGATGAATTCACACATCAACAAGAAGTTTCTAATGAAGCTTCTTTCTAGTTGTCATCTGAGGAAATTTCCTTGGTAACCATAAGCTTCATTGCACTGAGAAATATCCCATTGCAGATTTCCAGAAAACTGTGTTAGTAAACTGATGACTGAAGAGAAACGTGTATCTCTCTGAGTTGCATTCACAGATCGCAATGCAGTTTCTCAGAAGGCTTCTTTCCAGTTTCTGTCTGAGGATATATCCTTCCTCACCAGAGCCCACAATGAGCTCCCAAATATCACATTGCAGAATCCACGGCAAAGGTGTTAGCAAACTGTTCCAAGAAGGGAAACGTGGAACTCTGTGTGATGAAGCCACACATCAGAAAGTAATCTCTTAGATAGCTATTCAGTAGTTTTTATGTGAGGATACTTCGTTTTTCACAGTGGGACTGAATTGGCTATCAAATATCACATTACAGATTCCACGAAAAGAGTGTTAGCAAACTGCTTCCTGAAGAATAAGATGTAACACTCTGAGATGAATTCACAGATCACAAAGAAATTTCTCAGAAAGCTTCTCTCTCGTTTTAACTGATGATATTTCCTTTAGAAGTGCAGCCCTCCATGAGATCAAAAGTTACCTTTCTTAGTTTCTTCAAAGACAGTGTTAATGGCCTGCTCCAAGAAATATAATTGAAACTCTGTGAGACGAATTTACATACCAACAAGAAGTTTCTACGGAGCTTCTTTATAGTTTTCTTCTGAGGAGATTTACTTTGTCACCATAAGCTTCATTGCGCTGAGAAATATCCCATTGCACATTTCCAGAAAACTGTGTTAGCAAACTGATGACTGAAGAGACACCTGTAACTCTGTGAGTGGCATCCACACATTGCAATGCAGTTTCTTAGAAGGCTTATTTCCAGTTTCTTTCAGAGGATATATCCTTTCTCACCATAATCCTCAATGAGCTCCTAAATATCACATTGCAGAATCCACGGCAACAGTGTTAGCAAACCCTTCCAAGAAGGGAAGGGTGGAACTCTGTGTGATGAAGTCACACATCAGAAAGCAATCTCTCAGAAAGCTATTCTCTAGTTGTTATGTGAGGATACTTCTTTTCACATTGGGCCTGAATTGGCTCCCAAATATCACTTTACAGATTCCACGGAAAGAGTGTTAGCAAACTGCTTACTGAGGAATAAGTTGTAACTCTGTGAGATGAATTCACAGAACACAAAGAAATTTCTCAGAAAGCTTCTCTCTCATTTGTAACTGATGATATTTCCATTATCAGTGAAGGCCTCCATTCGATCCAAAGTAAACTTTCTCAGTTTCTTCAAAGACAGTGTTAATGGCCTGCTCCAAGAAATATAAGTGTAACTCTGTGAGTTGAATTCACACATCAACAAGAAGTTTCTAAGGAAGCTTCTTTCCTGTTTTCAGCTGAGGAGATTTCCTTTGTCACCATAAGCTGCATTGCACTGAGAAATATCCCATTTCAGATTTCCAGAAAACTGTGTTAGCAAACTGATGACTGAAGAGAACCGTGTAACTCTGTCAGTGGCATTCACACATCGCAATGCAGTTTCTCTGAAGGCTTCTTTCCAATTTCTGTCTGAGGATATATCCTTTCTCACCATAGCCCTCAATGAGCTCCCAAATATCACATAGGAGGGTCCACGGCAATTGTGTTAGCAAACTCTTTCAGGAAGGGAAGGGTGGAACTCTGTGTGATGAAGTCACACATCGGAAAGCAATCTCTGAGAAAGCAATTCTCTAGTTGTCATGAGAGAATACGTTCTTTTTCACAGTGGGCCCGAATTGGCACAAAATATCACTTTACAGATTCCACGAAAAGAGTGTTAGCAAACTGCTTCCTGAGAAATAAGGTGTAACTCCGAGAGATGAATTCACAGATCACAAAGAAATTTCTCAGATTGCTTCTCTCTCGTTTTACTGATGATATTTCCTTCATCAGCGGAGGCCTCCATGCGATCCAAAGTATCCCTTCTTAGTTTCTTCAAAGACAGTGTTAAGGGCCTGCTCCTTGAAATATAAGTGTAACTCTGTGAGATGAATTCACACATTAGGAAGAAGTTTCTAAAGAAGCCTATTTCTAGATTTCATCTGAGGAGATTTCCTTTGTCACCATAAGCTTCATTGCGCTGAGAAATATCCCATAGCAGATTTCCAGAAAACAATGATAGCAAACTGATGACTGAAGACAAACCTGTGCCAAGAAGGGAAGGGTGGAACTCTGTGTCATGAAGTCACACATCAGAAAGCAATCTTTCAGAAAGCAATTCTCTAGTTGTTATGTGAGGATACCTCCTTTTTCACAGTGGGTCCGAATTGGCTCCCACATATCACTATACAGATTCCAGGAAAAGAGTGTTAGCGAACTGCTTCCTGAGGAATAATTTGTAACTCTGTGAGATGAATTCACAGATCACAATGAAATTTCTCAGAAAGCTTCTTTCTCGTTTCCAACTGATGATATTTCCTTTATCAGCCCAGGCCTGCATGCAATCCAAAGCAACCTTTCTTAGTTCCTTCAAAGAAACTGTTAATGGCCTGCTCCATGAAATATAAGTGTAACTCTGTGAGATGAATTCACTCATCAACAAGAAGTTTCTAAGGAAGTTTCTTTCTAGTTTTCATTGGAGGAGATTTCCTTGTCAACATAAGCTTCATTGCGCTGCGAAACATCCCATTGCAGATTTCCAGAAAACTGTGTTAACAAACTGATGACTGAAGAGAAACCTGTAACTCTGTGAGTTGCATTGTCACATCGCAATGCAGTTTCTCAGAAGGCTTCTTTCCCGTTTCTGTCTGAGGATATATCCTTTCTCACAATAGCCCTCAATGATCTTCCAAATATCACATTGCAAAATCCACGGCAACAGTGTGAGCAAACTGTTCCAAGAAGAGAAGGTTGGAACTCTGTGTGATGAAGTCACACATCAGAAAGCAGTCTCCCAGAGAGCTATTCTCTAGTCGTTTTGTTCGGATACTTCCTTTTTCACAGTGGGCCCCATTTGGCTCCCAAATATCACTTTACAGATTCCACGAGAAGAGTGTTAGCAAACTGCTTCCTATGTAATATGTTGTAACGCTGTGAGATGAATTCACTAATCATGAAGAAATTTCTCAGAAAGCTTATCTCTCGTTTTTACGTGATTATATTTCCTTTATCAGCGCAGGCCTCCATGCGATCCAAAGTAACCTTTCTTAGTTTCTTCTAAGACAGTGTTAATGGCCTGCTCCACGAAATATACGTGTAACTCTGTGAGATGAATTAACACATCAAGAAGAAGTTTCTACAGAAGCTTCTTTCTACTTTTCATCTGAGGAGTTTTGCTTTGTCACCATAAGCTTCATTGCGCTGACAAATATCCCGTTGCAGATTTGCAGAAAACTGTGTTAGCAAACTGATGACTGAAGAGAAACGTGTAACTCTGTGAGTTGCCTTCACAAATCCCAATGCAGGTTCTCAGAAGGCTTCTTTCCTGTTTCTGTCTGAGGATATATCCTTTCTCACGATAGCCCTCAATGAGCTCCCAAAGATCACATTGCAGAATCCAAGGCAACAGTGTTAGCAAACTGTTCCAAGAAGGGAAGCATGGAACTCTGTGTGATGAAGTCACACATCAGAAAGCAATCTCTCAGAAAGCTATTCTCTAGTTGTTATGTGAGGATACTTCCTTTTTCACAGTGGGCCTGAAGTGGCTCCCAAATATCACTTACAGATTCCACGAAAAGACTGTTAGCAAACTGCTTCCTGAGGATTAAGTTGGAACTCTGTGAGATGAATCCACAGATTACAAAGACATTTCTCAGAAAGCTTCTCTCTCGTTCTTCACTGATGGTATTTCCTTTGCCAGCACAGGCCTCCATGCGATCCAAAGTAACCTTTCTTAGTTTCTTCAAAGACAGTGTTAATGGCCTGCTCCATGAAATATAAGTGTATCTGTGAGATAAATTCACACATCAACAATATTTTCTTTCTTTTTTTTTATTTTCATACTGGCTTTTATTTATCTATCTATCTATCTATTTATTTATTTATTTATTCATTTATTTATTTTACTTTAAGTTCTAGGGTACATGTGCATAACGTGCAGGTTTGTTACATATGCATACATGTGCCATGTTGGTGTGCTGCACCCATCAACTCATCAGCACCCATCAATTCATCATTTATATCAGGTATAACTCCCCAATGCAATCCCTCCCTCCTCCCCCTCCCCATGATAAGCCCCAGTGTGTGATGTTCCCCTTCCCGAGTCCAAGTGATCTCATTGTTCAGTTCCCACCTATGAGTGAGAACATGCGGTGTTTGGTTTTCTCTTCTTGTGATAGTTTGCTAAGAATGATGGTTTCCAGCTGCATCCATGTCCCTACAAAGGACGCAAACTCATCCTTTTTTATGGCTGCATAGTATTCCATGGTGTATATGTGCCACATTTTCTTAATCCAGTCTGTCA
>NW_022332167.1:0-1314 GCF_002776525.5 Piliocolobus tephrosceles | reverse complement strand
TCACTTCAGAGATTCCATGAAGAGAGTGTTAGCAAACTGCTTCCTGCAGAATATGTTGTAAATCTGTGAGATGAATTCACAGATCACAAAGAAATTTCTCTGAAAGCTTCTCTCTCGTTCTTAACTGATGATATTTCCTTTATCAGCCCAGGCGTCCTTGAAATACAAAGAAACCTTTCTTAGTTTCTTCAAAGAGAGTATTAATGGCCTGCTCTTGGAAATATAAATGTAACTCGGTGAGATGAATTCACACATCAACAAGAAGCTTAAAAGGAAGCTTCTTTCTAGTTTTCATCTGAGGAGATTTACTTTGTCACCATGAGCTTCATTGCGCTAAGAAAAATCCCATTGCAGTTTTCCAGAAAACTGTGTTAGCAAACTAATGACTGAAAAGAAACGTGTAACTCTGTGAGTTGCATTCACACATCGTAATGCAGTTTCTCAGAAGGCTTCTTTCCAGTTTCTGTCTGAGGATATATGGTTTCTTACCATAGCCCTCAATGAGCTCCCAAATATCACATTGCAGAATCCACGGCAACAGTGTTAGCAAACTGTGCCAAGAAGGGAAGGGTGGAACTCTGTGTCATGAAGTCACACATCAGAAAGCAATCTCTCAGAAAGCTATTCTCTAGTTGTTATGGGAGGATACTTCCTTTTTCACAGTGGGCCCGAATTGGCTTCCAAATATCACTTTACAGATTGAACGATAGAGTGATAGCAAACTGCTTCCTGAGGAATAAATTGTGACACTGTGAGATGAATTCACAAATCACAAAGAAATTTCTCAGAAAGCTTCTCTCTCGTTTTTTACTGATGATATTACCTTTACCAGCGAAGGCCTCCTTGCGATCCAAAGTAACCTTTCATAGTTCCTTCAAAGACAGTGTTAATGGTCTGCTCCATGAAATATAAATGTAACTCTGTGAAATGAATTCACACATCTTAAAGAAGTTTCTAGGAAAGCTGATTTCTAGTTTTCAACTGACTAGATTTCCTTTGCCACCATAAGCTTCATTGCGATGAGAAATATCCCATTGCAGATTTCCAGAAAACTGTGTTAGCAAACTGATGTCTGAAGAGAAACGTGTAACTCTGTGAGTTGCATTCCCACATCACAATGCAGTTTCTCAGAAGGCTTCTTTGCAGTTTCTGTCTGAGGATATTCTGAGGATATTTCTGTCTGAGGATATTCTGTCTGAGGATCTTCTTATAAGGAGTAAGGAAAGGATCCAGTTTCAGCTTTCTACTTATGGCTAGCCAATTTTCCCAGCACCATTTATTAAATAGGGAATCCTTTCCCCATTTCTTGTTTTT
>NW_022332165.1:0-5602 GCF_002776525.5 Piliocolobus tephrosceles | reverse complement strand
TGGGTTGATTCCAAGTCTTTGCTATTGTGAATAGTGCCGCAATAAACATACGTGTGCATGTGTCTTTGTAGTAGCATAATTTATAATCCTTTGGGTATATACCCAGTAGTGGGATGGCTGGGTCATATGGTACATCTAGTTCTAGATCCTAAGTGAAGTAACTCAGGAATGGAAAACCAAACATTGTATGTTCTCACTCATAAATGGGAGCTAAGCTATGAGGATGCAAAGACATAAGAATAAAGAATGACACAATGGACTAGAAATAATGCAGGTCAGAGGTGATAAGGGTTGGAACAAATAAATAAGAGTGGAGGAGGTGACATAATCAGGAAATGGTTAAAAGAAAAAACTGCCAGAGTGTGGGAAATGGGTGTAAAGAATAAGGGAAAAGGAAGAGTCTTGGGTGACAACCTGGCCAAACATGGTGCCATTAACCAAAATAGAGAAGTCAGGAAAGGGAGGTTGAATGGACAGATGATGCATTTTGCTTTGGGGCATATCAAGTCCAAGGGACCTGGAGAAGGCACATTAAAGTGGAGGTACATTTTAACATATGTAAGAGGAGAGAGACATCTATGGTCATACCTCAGAGATACTGCAGGTTCCATTCCAGGCCACCACAATAAAGCAGCTTACATGAATTTTTTTGGCTTCACAGTGCATATAAAAGTTATGTTTACATTACAGAGTAGTCTATTAAATGTGCAATAGCATTATGCCTAAAAAGTGATGTATATACCTTAATTTAAAACACTTTATTGCTAAAAGAAATGCTAACAATCATCTCAACCTTTGGGAAATCCTAATCTTTTTGCTGGTGGAGAGTCTTGCCTCGATGTTGATGGCGGCTGACTGATCACGATGGTGGTTGCTGAGGATTGGGTGGCTGTGACAATTTCTTAAAACAGCACTGAAGCTTGCTGGATCAACTGACTTTTCATTTCATGAAATATTTCTCTGTAGCATGCAATGCTGTTTGATAGCATTTTACCCACGGTAGAAATTCTTTTAAAATTGGAATCAATTCTCTAAAATCCTGCTGCTGCTTTGTTAACTAAGTTTAGAAAATACTCTAAATCCCTTGTTGTCATGTCAGAAGTGTTCACAGCATCCCCACCAGGCGTAGATTTCATCCCAAGAAACCGCTTTCTTTGCTCATTGATAAGAAACAACTTCTCATCTGTTAAAATTTTATCATAAGATTGCAGCAATTCAGTCACATCTTCAGGCTCCACTTCTAATTTTGGTTCTCTTGCTATTTCCACCACATCTACAGTTACTTCCTCCACTGGAGTTTTGAACCCCTCAAAGCCATTCATAAGGGTTGGAAAAAACTTCTTTTAACCTCCTTTAGACATTACTATTATGATTGACCTCCTCCCATGAATCGTAAGTTTTCCTAATAGCATCTATAATGGTGGATCTTTTCCAGAAGGTTTTCAATTTACTTTGACCAGATTTGTCAGAGGAATCACTACATGTGGTAGCTATAACCTTACTATATGTGTTTTTTAAATAATAAGACTTGATAGTCAAAATTCCTCCTTGATCCATGGGCTGCAGAATGGAGGTTAAGTTAGCAGGCATGAAAGCAACATTAATCTCCTTGCACATTTCCATCAGAGCCCTTGGGTGAACAGGCGAATCGTCAAAAAGCAGTAATATTTTAATAGAAATATTTTTTTTCTGAGCAGTAAGTCTCAACAGTGGGCTAAAATTATTCAGGCAGAGTAGATTTAGCCTATTCCTTAAGGCTTGGGGGCTTTCAGAATGGTAAATGAGCAATGACTTTAACTTTAAAGTCACCAGCTGCATTAGCCCCTAACAAGAGAATTAGTTTGTCCTTTTAAGCTTTGAAGCCAGGAACTGACTTTTCCTTCCTAGCTATGAAAGTCCTGGATGATGTCATCTTAGAAAAGAAGGCTATTTTGTTTACATTGAAAACCTGTTGTTTAATGTAGCCACCCTCATCAATGATCTTAGCTGAATCTTCTGGATAACTTGCTGCAGCTTCCACATCAGCACCTGCTGCCTCACCTTGCACTTCTATATTATGGAGATGACTCCTTTCCTTAAACCTCATGAACCAACATCTGGTAGCTTCAAACTTTTCTTCTGCAGCTTCCTCACCTCTCTCAGCCTTCATAGAATTGAAGAGAGAGTTAGAGCCTTGCTCTGGATTAGACTTTGGCTTAAAGGAATGTTGTGACTAATTTGACCTTCTATCCAGACCACTAAAACTTTCTTCATATCAGCAATTTGGCTTTCTCATCATTCGTGTATTCACTGGAGTGGCAATTTTAATTTCCTTCAAGAACTTTTCTTTTGCATTCACAACTCAGCTAACTGTTTGGTACAAAAGATCTAGCTTTCAACCCATCTCAGCTTTTGACATGCCTTCCTCACTAAGCTTAATAATTTCTAGCTTTTGATTTAGTGAGAGATGTGTGACTTTTCACTTGAACACTTAGAGGCCATTGTGGGGTTATTAATTGGCCTAATTTTAATATTAGTATGTCTCTGAGAATAGGGAGGCCTGAGGAAAAGGAGAGAGACCAGAGAATGACAGGTCAGTGGTGTGGGGAAAAGAAAGAGAGATCAGCCTGTTACTGTGTCTATATAGACGGAAGTAGACATAAGAGACTCCATTTAGTTCTGTATTTGAAATGCTGTTCATCTGTGACCCTACCCCCAACTTTGTCCTTGCAAGAGACATGTGGTGTGGTGACTCAAGGTTTAATGGATATTGGGCTGTGCAGGATGTGTCTTTGTTAAACAAGTACCTGAAGGCAGCTTGCTGATTAAAAATCCTGCCTGTCCCTGGGCAATGGTACATCTCCGGGTAAAACCCATTGTGTGCTTTGTTTACTGAGCAAGGAGAAAACCACCTTTAGGAATAAGGTGGGGCTTGCTGGAGCAATACTGCTAAAAGGTTTATGGAGATGTTTGCATATGCATCTCAAGGCACAGCATTTTCCTTTGAACTTATTCATGTTACAGGGATTTTTGTTCTTATGTCTTACTGCTGATTTCCTCCCTACAATGATCCTATTTTCTAACCACTCCCTTATCTTTTAGATGGTAAAGATAATTATCAATAAATACTAAGGGAACTCAGAGGCCGGTGCCAGTGTGGGTCCTCTGAAAACACAGCACTGGCCCCCTGGGCCCCGCTTTTCTTTCTCTATACCTTGTCTCTGTGTCTTTATTTATTTTCTCAAGTCTCTCGTCCCACCTAACGAGAAGCACCCACAGGTGTGGAGGGGCAGGCCACCCCTTCAAGTGGAGCAGTGAGAATATATATAACATTGATCAATTAAGTTCACTATCTTATATGGGCATGGTTCATGGCATACCAAAACAATTATAATGGCAACATTAAGGATCACTGATCACAGATCATCTTAACAGATATAATAATAATAAAAGAGTTTAAAATATTGTGAGAATTACCAAAATGTGACACAGAGACATGAGGTGAGCACATGATGTTGGCAAAATAGTGCCAGTAGATTGTTTGAGGCAGAGCTGCCACAAACTTTAATTCGTAAAAAATGCAATATCTGTGAAGCACAATAAAGTAAAGCTCAATAAAACAAGGTATACCTGTAGAAGATATCTGCACATAGATTGTCAATGAAACCATGGGATAAAATAAGTCATGGAATGTATGCTGAATGTAGAGAGAAGAGAAACAAGAATGGGTCCCTTGAGGAACATCAATAGTTCAATACTTGTTGACCACCTGAATATAAACACTAAAAGACATTCATATGTCTAAATATCAGGTGAAAATGGGCTGTTTGGAGAAGTAGAAATCAAAACTGAGAGAAAAATACAATAGTATGACCATGAATCTTTTTTTAAGGCACATGGGTAAAGTTGCAACATAAAGAGATCCATAACACACTTCAACAGAATCTTTTTGGAAATACAGCTCATGTTGGGATCTGCTCATAGATGAGTGTCAAATTAAGAAAGGACTTACCCTGGTGTGTTGGATATTTTCAGCACCCTCAGTCTCTTCCAAGTGACTCAGCACTTGAGAAATCACAAGTCACTGGGGGAAAAGTTGATTCCAGTTGATCTTTTCTTAGAACTAGGTTCGGCTGTCAGAACTGGGAAAGTTCTGTTTTGCTCAGCCAAATAAGAATGATATCAGGGTTACATTAAGGGCACAGTTAAAGTGAATCTTCATCATCTAGCATATTTTAACTTACCCTATAGCAACATCATTCAAATTAATTATAATTTTTTTTTCTCCAATCAGCCATCTCTCTTCTTTTAAGGAAAGCTTCTAAATAGGTTTTTCTTCTGGCCTGAATTTCCACTGTCAGAATCACTGAGTCAAAACATTAGGGCAGCATAGACCTTAGGCTTCAACTATCTTAATTTTTTTATTGAGATGAAGATATTTAAATTATGCAGAGAGGTTAAATCAGGGGTCCTGGTAAAATGCCTTCTGGGACCAGGTAGCTAACATCAATGAGTGCAGCAGGACTTGAATTTTCTTTTTAAACACCCAATTTTCCACTTCCACTATGAAATATGCCCCCACCTTGTGTTTCTTGAAATCATGTGGTCCTTGTGTTCTAGCTCCCTCCACATGCCCACCCACACACAGGTAAGGTTTTCAATGGAGACATGGAAACAAAATAATATTTCTAATTACAGGGAAAAGAATCAGTAATTATAAGCACTATGAGAGATGGTGAGTGACATGGCTTCAGCATTGGGAGTCAGTAGGTAGTTAATTGAACAACTAATTGTTCAAGCTCTATCCTGAAGGTTCAGCTTCTCTTCAGCTTTCATCCATAGTTGGCTTGAAGGACTGTGAATCCATTGCCTTCAGACCTTCCAAATTTGTTTACTTCTCTTATCCTCTCTTTCATCAACAGGCTGCTTTATGTTCTTTATACTCACCCTAACGCATCTCCTGAAACTGGGCAACTGATTGTGATGAAGGCACAAATAACTTTTCTAGAGATGAGATTCTCTATTACTCTTTGAGCATCTGTTGTTTTTTTCTGTTTTTCATGTGGATGGAGAAAGTTCCAGGTTTCTCCAGCCATGGTAATCTGGAACACGACACTCCTGTTTTAGTTCTGTCTGCCTCTCCCTGTTTTTTTTTTTTTTCCTTTTTCAGAAGCAATTTCAAATATCAATAAGATTTTAAACAAATATGTAGTGGTTTCGTCACACTGAATAATGGATTAGGTAACCAGAAGGGTAAGATAGGGCAGTTTTTCCAGAAGTTCATGGTTTAAAAATGCACATGGCTGCCAGAAACTGTTCAACACGCATTTATCTCTAAGATTATCTACTTGAAACTAGAAGGTTGCCAGTGTTGATAGATTACAGGTAAACCCCAGATTAAAATCCAGGTTTGCGGGTGTATTAGTTGCCTATTGTTGCATTATAAATTGCCCCAAATTTTAGAAGCTTAAAACAACACATTTATTATCTCACCATTTTCATTGATCAGAAATCTGGGCACAACTTAGTTGGGTCCTTTATTTTAGAGTCTCTCATGAGTCTATCATCAAGGTTATTGGCGAAGGCTATAGTCTCATCTCAAGGTTCAACTGGAGAAGAATCT
>NW_022332163.1:0-3363 GCF_002776525.5 Piliocolobus tephrosceles | reverse complement strand
CCAGCACCATTTATTAAATAGGGAATCCTTTCCCCATTTCTTGTTTTTGTCAGGTTTGTCAAAGATCAGATGGTTGTAGATGTGTGGCATTATTTCTGAAGGCTCTGTTCTGTTCCATTGGTCTATATCTCTGTTTTGGTACCAGTACCATGCTGTTTTGGTTACTGTAGCCTTGTAGTATAGTTTGAAGTCAGGTAGCGTGACGCCTCCGGCTTTGTCCTTTTGACTTAGGATTGTCTTGGCAATACGGGCTCTTTTTTGGTTCCATATGAACTTTAAAGCAGTTTTTTCCAATTCGGTGAAGAAACTCATTGGTAGCTTGATGGGGATGGCATTGAATCTATAAATTACCTTGGGCAGTATGGCCATTTTCACAATATTGATTCTGCCTATCCATGAGCATGGTATGTTCTTCCATTTGTTTGTGTCCTCTTTTATTTCACTGAGCAGTGGTTTGTAGTTCTCCTTGAAGAGGTCCTTTACATCCCTTGTAAGTTGGATTCCTAGGTATTTTATTCTCTTTGAAGCAATTGTGAATGGAAGTTCATTCCTGATTTGGCTCTCTGCTTGTCTGTTACTGGTGTATAAGAATGCTTGTGATTTTTGCACATTAATTTTGTATCCTGAGACTTTGCTGAAGTTGCTTATCAGCTTAAGAAGATTTTGGGCTGAGACGATGGGGTTTTCTAAATATACAATCATGTCATCTGCAAACAGGGACAATTTGACTTCTTCTTTTCCTAACTGAATACCCTTGATTTCTTTCTCTTGCCTGATTGCCCTAGCCAGAACTTCCAACACTATGTTGAATAGGAGTGGTGAGAGAGGGCATCCCTGTCTTGTGCCAGTTTTCAAAGGGAACTTTTCCAGTTTTTGCCCATTCAGTATGATATTAGCTGTGGGTTTGTCATAAATAGCTCTTATTATTTTGAGATACGTTCCATCAATACCGAATTTATTGAGCGTTTTTAGCATGAAGGGCTGTTGAATTTTGTCAAAGGCCCTTTCTGCATCTATTGAGATAATCATGTGGTTTCTGTCTTTGGTTCTGTTTATATGCTGGATTATGTTTATTGATTTGCATATGTTGAACCAGCCTTGTATTGGCTGCTCTTATTAAGAGTCAAGGCTATCTCAACCCTTGTCCTTCAATTCAATAACTTAATTGTTTCAGATTTATCTCCTATTGTATCTCTAAAATTGGTTATCTCTAAAATCTTCCTGTTGTACATTACAAAATTTCAGCTATCTACTTTAGGGTCCATAACATCTGTAATAACCCCCTTAAACAGAAAAGACTAGAAAGGTAGTCATTGCAACAATAACAAATATTTACACAATTACATTAAGAACACATATTTCAATTTAGTTTTTAAAACATCACTTGCGACAGGGGCGGAGCAAGATGGCCGAATGGGAACAGCTCCAGTCTCCAGCTCCCCGTGCAAGCGACACAGAAGACAGGTGATTTCTGCTTTTTCGACTGATGTACTGGGTTTATCTCACTAGCGAGTGCCGGACAATCAGTGCTGGTCAGCTGCTGCAGCCCGACCAGCGAGAGCTGAAGCAGGGTGAGGCATCGCCTCACCTGAGAAGCTCAAGGGGGAAGGGAATCCCTTTTCCTAGCCAGGGGAACTGAGACACACAACACCTGAAAATCGGGTAACTCCCACCCCAATACTGCGCTTTAAGCAAACGGGCACACCAGGAGATTATATCCCACACCTGGCCGGGAGGGTCCCACGCCCATGGAGCCGTCCTCATTGCTAGCACAGCAGTCTGCCATCTAACTGCAAGGCAGCAGCAAGGCTGGGGGAGGGGCGCCCGCCATTGTTGAGGCTTAAGTAGGTTAACAAAGCCCTGGGAAGATCGAACTGTGGAGCTCACAGCAGCTCAAGGAGGCCTGCCAGTCTCTGTAGACTCCACCTCTGCGGACAGGGCACAGCTAAACAACAACAAAAAAAAAAAAAAAAAAAGAAAAAAGAAAAAAAAGCAGCAGAAACCTCTGCAGATGCAAATGACTCTGTCTGACAGCTTTGAAGAGAGCAGTGGATCTTCCAACACGGAGGTTGAGATCTGAGAAGGGACAGACTGCCTGCTCAAGTGGGTCCCTGACCCCTGAGTAGCCTAACTGGGAGACATCCTCCACTGGGGGCAGACCGACACCCCACACCTCACAGGGTGGAGTACACCCCTGAGAGAAACTTCCAAAGCAAGAATCAGACAGGTACACTCACTGTTCAGCAGTATTCTATCTTCTGCAGCCTCTGCTGCTGACACCCAGGCAAACAGGGTCTGGAGTGAACCGCAAGCAATCTCCAACAGACCTACAGCTGAGGGTCCTGACTGTTAGAAGGAAAACTAGTAAACAGGAAGGACACCCACACCAAAACCCCATTAGTACGTCACCATCATCAACGACCAGAGGCAGATAAAACCACAAAGATGGGGAAAAAGCAGGGCAAAAAAGCTGGAAATTCAAAGAATAAGAGCGCATCTCCCCCTCCAAAGAAACGCAGCTCATCGCCCTCAACGGATCAAAGCTGGATGGAGAATGACTTTGTCGAGATGAGAGAAGAAGGCTTCAGACCATCAAACTTCTCAGAGCTAAAGGAGGAATTACGTACTCAGCGCAAAGAAACTAAAAATCTTGATAAAAGAGTGGAAGAATTGATAACCAGAATAATTAATGCAGAGAAGGCCATAAACGAACTGACAGAGATGAAAACCATGACACAAGAAATTCGTGACAAATGCACAAGCTTCAGTAACCGACTCGATCAACTGGAAGAAAGAGTATCAGCGATGGAGGATCAAATGAATGAAATGAAGCGAGAAGAGAAACCAAAAGAAAAAAGAAGAAAAAGAAATGAACAAAGCCTGCAAGAAGTATGGGATTATGTAAAAAGACCAAATCTACGTCTGATTGGGGTGCCTGAAAGTGAGGGGGAAAATGGAACCAAATTGGAAAACACTCTTCAGGATATCATCCAGGAGAACTTCCCCAACCTAGCAGGGCAGGCCAACATTCAAATTCAGGAAATACAGAGAACGCCACAAAGATACTCCTCCAGAAGAGCAACTCCAAGACACATAATTGCCAGATTCACCAAAGTTGAAATGAAGGAAAAAATCTTAAGGGCAGCCAGAGAGAAAGGTCGGGTTACCCACAAAGGGAAGCCCATCAGACTAACAGCAGATCTCTTGGCAGAAACTCTCCAAGCCAGAAGAGAGTGGGGGCCAATATTCAACATTCTTAAAGAAAAGAATTTTAAACCCAGAATTTCATATCCAGCTAATCTAAGAAACACAAGAGAAAACAAGAAATGGGGAAAGGATTCCCTATTTAATAAATGGTGCTGG
>NW_022332162.1:0-2012 GCF_002776525.5 Piliocolobus tephrosceles | reverse complement strand
TATTCCTGTGAACAGCTTGCATACCAGGGAGGTGCAGACTTCAGTGTAAAACAAAGGTGCAGTTCCAGAGAACTAAAAAAGGATACGGCTTTTATAGAGAAAGTCTCCCCCTAGTTGGAGAGACAAGACAAAACATGAAACTGGCCATCACAGAGCTAAATGTGGAACATCAGGTAATGACCGTGTAATCCTAACCTGAAAATTTTTCCCACTCCATGCTTCCCACACTGTCTCACAATAATTTGCAACAGAGTAAACATATGCTCCCCAACTTACAATGGAGTTCAGTCCAGTGAAACCTATCATAAAGGCAAATAATTTTAAGTGGAACCATGCTAAGTTGGAGTCCATCTGTATTGGTCACAATTGTGCAACATGGAATGGCTATGCATATGTTTCTGACAGCTATTGAAACACAGAATTGAGCTCAGGCATGGTTGAATTTTCTAACTGCTTCTTGAAGAAACTCCCGTGGTTGCACGAGAAAATCAGGTTCCTTGTATACCTTTGCAGAAAGGCTAACTTGATGCTTTTGCTTTTACACCTCTGAATTTATCACATTGCCTTCAGAGAAAGATCAAGCTACGAAAAGACTTGTTGTAAAGGGGAGGCTCACCTCAGACTGTCTACCTAGGTATCCATGCGTTGAAGGTGCCATCACTGCAGTATGAGGGAGGATGGCAGAAGACAATGTTCAAGTGCTTGGGTTCTGGAGTCAGACTGACATGGATTTGAATTTCTGCCCTTCCATTTGTCAGCTGTGTGGTCATTGGACACGTTTCTTAGTTACTGTGTTTCTTGTCTGCCAAAAAGTTGAGGCTAAAATATCTACACCATAAAGGGTTATTGGGAGGAGTCAATGTGATACGCAGATCATGGAGGAAACAAAATCTGCCCTTCTCATGGGTTTAAACGGGGGCTCAGACAGCTTTGTAGAGAAATAATTTTTTAAACTGCAGCACAGGAAAGGGGACTGCACCTAAAAGGTCCAGAAGTGTCGTGTGGACTAGCCACAGAATTCAGCAATGGTCTCGTAGGTTGTCAGGGGCCAGTCTCTTATCTAATATAGGTTCATTTATTTATCTGTTCATTCAACAAAGATCTGAGAGCTACTACACTCACAACTTCCTGCATGATCTATTTACCCTGGGAAGTACAGACTTGTAAATTTGGACATGTTTCAGAGTGAAAGGGGGTGCTATTAAGAATTACTCAGGAAAAACAGGCGAAATCAGCACATATGGTCACTATACTAGGTAAAATGGGATAAGAAAAAAGAGTAAATAGCCACCCTTTAAGGCTTCTTCTGTGCTGTCACTCACTTCCACACTCGTTCCTCCTTATTCCAGAGTGACAGTCTAATGAAAGCGGAAGAGTATTACATTGGGCTAAGAATCAGGCCCAATCATATTTTGGAGAAAGCATTGTAGTGAATTAAGTGTTTTTATTGTCTCAAATTATCATAGTGCATTAATTTTGTGAGACACATGTGCCTAAAAGGGAAAAAGCACCACAACAATCAAATTGAAAAAAAAAAAAAAAAAGGAGAGTCATTCTAGTTTTTTTTCTAGTTCACTATCATTTTCTTAAACTTGTGGACAAATGTGAACCTAAAAGAGTCAATCTTTCAAGATGGATCCCAGTGACTGAGCCTAATTTGAAACTAGAGCCAAGCTGCCACGTGCAGACTAGAGCCCACACATGTACTAGGAATTCCCCAAAAACCCACACCTCTATCTAACTCTGCAGCTTTCAGAGGTCACCTGAACCAACCAACCTGAGCTCACCTGCCCTGCCAATCATGGCTCAGTCGTTTTGACCAATCAGAGCTCAACTGAGTCAACCAATCAGAACTAAGTTTGAATCCTTTATTTGCATGAATGGACTGCACTGGGAACCTTTATGGTAACTTTCTTTATAAAAGCCATATCCTTTTTCAGTTCTCTGGAACTGCACCTTTGTTTCACACTGAAGTCTGCACCTCCCTGGTATGCAAGCTGTTCACAGGAATA
>NW_022332161.1:0-6743 GCF_002776525.5 Piliocolobus tephrosceles | reverse complement strand
GAACTTCCAACACCCATTTGAGCTCATGAATTTCTGTTAAATTCACACACTTCTCACCAATCCCCTGATCCAGGCCTGCATTCTGTCTTGTTCACACAACCCCAGCAGCCTTCTCACAGGTCTGTCTGTACTCCCTCTGTTCCCCTACAAATCCCACGCAGAAGTCAGAGGGATCGCAAACTGCAAATCTGATCGTGAGACCCTCCTGCTTAAACCTGCCATGGCTCCCCTTCACCCTCTGGATACAAATTCTAATTACTGACTCACAAGACCTGTGTGGGCCAGCCCTTGCCTTGTCTCTTCAGCTTCCTACCATGTAAATAAACTTTTTTTTTTCTGTCCTGTGTATCCTTGATCAGTCCTCCAGCCACAGGATTCTGGCATATGCTGTTTTCTCTTCCTGAAACATATTTTTCCCCCAGTTTGCCTAATTATCCCATTATTATTATTATTATTATTATTATTATAGACAGAATCTTGCTCTATCATCCAGGCTGGAGTGCAGTGGCACAATCTTGGCTCACTGCAACCTCCACCTCCTGGGTTCAAGCAATTCTCCTGCCTCAGCCTCCCGAGTAGCTGGGATTACAGGTGCACACCACCATGCCCAGGTAATCTTTGTATTTTTTAGTAGAGGCAGGGTTTCACAATGTTGGCCAGGCTGGTCTCAAACTCCTGACAGATCAAGTGATCTGCCTGCCTTGGCCTCCAAAGTGCTGGGATGAGAGGTGTGAGCCACACCTGACCTAATTATCCCCCTTATGCAGGCTTCAAATCTCAGCCTAGCTTCCTTCCTGGCTTCAATGACCAGGCCAATCCTCTGATGTGGACTTGACTAACAGGAAAGCCTCCTTAGAATTAGTCATGTCCAAGCACGAGGCCATGAAGACACCTGTTATGTTAATGAAAATCAAGCACTCAGATAAAAAGCTTGTCTTGTTCTCTCCACATGTGCTGATTTCTTCAGCTGAAAACAACTCATGGTTCAGGCACAAATGCTTCCCCCTCCTTGAGTTAGTGACCGCCCCCCTTCCTCCCTTCCAGAGCACAGACTCCAGAATCTGTTACAGTAACTCTTCAGAACTGCGTGTCTTAAACAACCTCGTCTCAACATTCTCATCTGGAAACAGGGTGCATGTAGCTTGCTTGGCAGGAGATGTGGCCTGCAAAGTGAGGAATCCATACCTGGCACCCAGGTGCTGCATGAAAACATAATTTGTCCATTTTTAAACTTGCAATCGAAGGTGAAGGTACAACAGTGCTTATCAGAGGCAGTGGGGAAGAGAGGGAATGGCAGTCATTGGTAACAGGTGCAGAGCTGCGGTTCCGGGGAGGAGTGAATTCTGCTGATGCACTCCACAGCAGGGTGACTGGTGGTACCAATAGGGCAGCCTCTGTTTTAACATAGCTAGAAAGAAGGACACTGCAGGTTCCCGACACATAGAAATCAAAACTAGACATGGGAACAGATACGACAAACACCCTGATTCTATCATTCGTCAGTGTACACAAGAAAACATCCCACCGTGCCCCCTCATTTTGGACATGTATTACAAAACAAATTTTAAAACTAGAAATAAGCAATACAAAAATACACACAGAACCATCAAAGTCCCTGAACATCCAAAGCAGTTCCCAGCAATATAAATGCGGCTGGAGGCCTCGCTCTTCCTAATGTCAAATTACATTGAAAAGCTATACTTATCTAAACAATACGGGAAAGTCACAAAAATAGAACCATCTGCCGATGGACACAATTAGGCAGCCAAGCAACGAACCTGGATGTGTAGGCCAACACATTTCTCAAAAGAGCCCCTAAAACACAAAATGGAAAATGGCTAGTCAATTCAGTAAATGATTTTGAGAAAACTGGAAATCCACATACAAAAGAATGAAATAAATTCTTTGTGTTCCACGCCACACAAAAATCCCATTCAAAATTTTTTCAAAATCCAAACAGGACATTTATAAGTATAAAACTTCCATGAGAAAACTTAGGATGAGCATTACTTTTTGGAAACCTGAACCTACGTGCATGTGCAAACAGAAAAGATGCAAATAGAAAAGAAGATGAAAGAAACACAGAAGAAAAACACTCACTGCCACAGGAATGAATCCCAAATTAATTTTTCTCTTGACTGGACAAAAAATCACTACCAACAAAAGGAAAAGTAAACACGTCAGAACACAAAAAACTGAAGAGCTTCTTCACAGGAATTTTTTTAAATGAAGCAAAACAGTAGGCCTCCTATAAACTGGGAGAAAATAAGTAATCACATGTCTGAGGGAGGTTCATATTGAATATTTACCAGAAACAAAGACTACTAAGGAAAATACACACACACACACACACAACAGCCAAAATTGGGCAAACAAACTTAGTGGTCACTTTCGGTAAGGACACATGAAACTAACAGGTAAAAGAGTGGGTTCTCCACATCACTGTTCCCTAAAATACCTCAAATAACACTGGGGCCCTACCTGTCACCACACAAAAATTAACTCAAGATGAAAGAAAGAGTTCAATGGAAGACCTCAAACTACAAAAATCCTACAAGAAAACCTTGAAAATAATCTTCTCCACATGGGCTTTCCCAAAGCATTTATATGGCTCAGCCTGCAAAAGCAATTCAAGAAGCAGTGAAATGCACAAGTTGGGTCTAAAGATCCACAGAGCTGGGGCACAGAAAAGAAACTGCCAACAGAATAAACACACAGCCACATGACGGGAGAAAATGCTCCCACGCTATGCATCTGAACAACTGCTAACAGCCAAAATCTACAACAAAGACCTTTAAGTAAGTCAAGACACACAAAAAAACCAAATTTAAAAAAGAGACCCTGTCTCAAAAAAAAAAAAAAAAAAAAAAAAGATAGGGGGAGAAAACACCACCATAGAACAAACCCAAATAATGTAAATGGAAGGGAACACAAATGAAAACGGAAAATAATGAAAGAGCTCTTCCTGCTGAGGGACGGTGGCAGGGAAGTGGCCAAGGGGCATGAGGCTGGACAAATCAAGCTGGCTGCCCCAGACATGACTCCCTGTGACCCTGGATTCCTCTCCCCTGACCTGAGTCTCCGGAAGTCGCACGTGCCTTCCCCCAGGACCCTCAAACTTGCTGGGCTCACATCAAGCACCTGGCCTGAGTCTTTCCTGCCCACATCAACCCTCACCTGCCAATGTCTCCTCCTAGGGGAGCCTCCGCCAGCCTCCCTCCCAAGCTAATGGAGCTCAGCTCTGGGGATTACAGAAGCCCACAGTGGCCCCGGGGCTGTCTCTGTGGGACTGTTGGATGCCACTCACCACTGAGCTGAGACAGCAGGAGAGCAGAAGCTTGGACAGGGCCTTCCCAGCAATGGAAAGCCAGGGGAGGCTACTCTGGATGATCTGGTCTCCACAGCTCCTCCAGAGGGGGATGCCCTTGCCAGTGTGGGCACTGGGCCTGCTCTGTCCAACTACCCTACCCACCCTGGTGGGACATGGAGTCTGGAGTTCTTGGCTGAGTAGATGCGTAAGAGGATGAGGGGTGCTCTTCCCAGCCTGTGTGGCAGGCTCCAGGGCTGTGGGCAGTACTGTCCAGTCTGCCTCTATCCCTCAGCCAGGTGAGGCAGGGGCAGAGGGAAACCCCCAGATTCTTCAGATCCCGCCTGCTTGGCCTTTGGAGCAGGCTAGAGGTGGGACCTGGGGCCTCATCCTCCAAGCGCTGACTGCAGACCGACTCTGCCATATCATGGCAGCATCCTCTCTCTTCTCTCAGCACAGTCACTCCTTCTCCAACAGCATTGGCAGGGCCTTGTCTTGGTGCAGAGCTCACTCAGGCCCATCTCCTACAGCCTCTCTCATGGTTGCCAGATGTGGTCATCCTGGCCCTTGAGAGGGTCCACTGCGCAGCTGAGTGCAGGCTTCGGGCCCAAGGAATGGAATTCAGAGGAAATGGTTTGTGGACACAGGGTCTTGAGAGACGTGAGTCTGTCCTTGCCTGGGGACTGCATCGTGGAAGGCCTCAACTGGGTGAGAAGGGACCCAGAGATGCACCTGCCTTCTTTCTTAGCTTGCAACTCTCCAAGTCCCATCTGTGCTTAGCACACAAGAAGCAGAGGTGCAGACATACCCAAGCTCAGGTGGTTACAGGCCAGTAGGTGCAGAGGCGCCAGTTGGGAGGCTGGGACAGTGACAGTCAAGGATGGGCAGTGGCTAGGACAGGAGCCTGGAACCTGGGCGGCCTCTCGACATCTCCATCCCTCCTCATCCTCATTTTGGAGGACAGAGGTGCTAAGGTAGGAAGAAGGTACTGAGGCCCCAAAAGGAAAGGAAGGTGCAGAGGCCAGGCTTGGGTAACAGGAAGTGGCAGCTGTTTCAGCTGTTTTGGAAACACGGGAACTGGTTTCCCAGTCCTAAAGTGAGGGATGCTGGCCTCATGCCCTCAAGCCAGGACCCTGCAGTGAGTGTGTGTGTGGCCATATTCAGATGGCGTGTGGCCTTGCTGGCACTGTCTGGGGACAACAGAAAAGAGTACTGGAGAGTGGACATGGGAAGATTCTGTTAAATTCAAGAAAAGGGAACTTTCACAAGCGCCCTTGCTGCCCTCCCAAGCCTGCCAGGCTGGCTCACAGCTCCAGGTGGGCACCCCAAGCATCTCAAAGCCACAGAATAGCCACAGCAATGTCCCCTGGGAAGCAGCACCACCTGCCACTTGTGTTGGCTGTGACCTGCATCTCGGGCCTGCTCTCTGTGCATCTTGGATGGAAAACAGCTGGGAAAGAGGCCACGCTCTCCTCCCGGGAGTGTGGCCCAGTGGGAACTGCATTAGCCAGGCACTCACCGGCCACCCGACCTGCTCAGGAAGAGCAGGGGCCACACGCCTGATCAAAGGCCTCTTCCCAACTCCTCTTCTCCCTTGGAGACCAGGACCCCGGAGTCACTCTCTGGACATCTGGCCAATAACCCTGTGGACCCCAGAGCTTCTTTCAGAGCCTGCTGCAGCGCTTGTCGATCTCTACGCCTTATCTGCTGCTTCCCTGCTTGATTTCAACCTCACAGCACCTGGGGTGTGACCGGCATGAAGGGCAGGAAAAGGTCACCCCCTGCCTGAAGGTGGAGGTCCCGAGGCAGGTGCGTATCTGCAGCACAGAGAGACCAGCACTCACCGGGCCTACTGCTGAGCATACTCAGGGTCCTGGGGGACGGGTTCATGGAGTCGGTTTGTGGAACAAACGCGGCCTTCTCGTGGCAGGGGATGGGGAGCCACCCTGGGCCTGGCCTTTGGTCTGGTAGAGATAAACACCTCAGGCTGTGCAGTACCTGGCCCTCAGTCTGTCAGAGAGGAATACCTCAGGCTGTGCAGCAGCTTCAGCGTCACCCAACACCACACTGCCCTGGCAACAGCTGCCCACAGTGGCTTGGAGAAGATGTCCGTGTCAGCCCCTGGGCTGTGGGCCAGCATCTGCCTGAGACAGGACTCCTGGGAGGGGCTGGCCATATGCCCCTTCTAAGTTGCTCTCAGCTCCCTAATGTGCCATTGGGTGCTCTCAGGACAAATGTTTCCAGGACAGGTTCTTCTACACAAGAGGGGTTACCTCCTGGGCCTGGAGTCACACCATACACAAGGAGGCTTTTGGACACCAAGGCAGGGTCACTCTGCACACATCTCATGAATGAAAAGCCTCATTAGAAAATGCATCAGCTTTCCCTGGGGACCCACTGTCTCTAGGGAGGGCCTCATCTCTATCTTCCACTCCCCTCTCCACATGATACAAGAAATACAAGCAACAGCATAAAAAAATGAAGAGGAAGAAGAAAATGATAAGAAAAAAACCAAACCGGATAAAAGAAACAAAACAGGCAAGGGAATCAAGAAGCCTATTACACATTTTGTCCCCTCCCCAATACATGAAAGTTTAAAAAGTCCGACTATGCCAACAAAAAACAAGCAAAAAGATACACAAACAGTCACCACCCAAGCTTTAATAAAGACACAATGGTGCCACTCACGCCCGGCTCAGGTCCCAGCAGGAGGAGGGCACCCCTCAGATTCTGCAGGAAAAGCGGGGAAGACTCCTCCTTCCCCTGGCTGCGCCTGCACGGCTGCCATAGAGGCCCACTGTACAGCACTCACAGCTTCCTCCCCAGGCCAGGAAGGCCAGTCCTGCAGGGCTCCTAGCTGCCTTCCCAGCCCCCAGACTTGCTGCTGCCACCACGAGCGCCAATATCAACAGAGCCACTGCTGCTGTTGCCCTCAACACACTGGCCCATCCTACAAGGTTATTACCTGGTCACTGCCACAGCCTTGCCCTTGGCCTGGCGGCAGCCAGCCACCCTTCTACCATTCCGTCAGCTCCATCTGCAGCCTCCATCGCGGCTACCAAACGCGGCGAGGCGCTGTGGTGCTACAAGGTCCAGCCTCCAGCGTGTGACAAGCGGCTACACCTCCTGCCATGAAGCAACTGGGCAGGCAAAGCCAGAAAAGCCTGTAACAGGATGCAGAGTGGTAGCATTAGAGCCTCACCTTCTCATGCAGGCCACTTGGTTGCTGGAGCCAGTTTCAACCAAATAACTCACACGAATCCTCTCAAGTCCACCCTCTCCTTTTGGCCCATATTGGCCAGGAACTGGGGCCTGGGGTGGGGACTGGAGACACCACAGTGCCCGGGCTTCCCACTCCACAGGAACCACTGGGCCCACCCTAGCTGCGATTCTCAGGAAGCAGGAGCAGCAGACACTCAACCCCAGTCAGCCCTCC
>NW_022332160.1:0-2129 GCF_002776525.5 Piliocolobus tephrosceles | reverse complement strand
TTCCTCTGTTGAGACATCCACTGGAATTTTTATTTCAGTTACTGAATTTTTTCTTCTAAAATTTGCACCTGGTTGTTCTTTATATTTTCTATTTATCTGCTGGGATCTTTGTATTTTGTCACTTTTCTAAATTGCTTGTTAAAACATTTTTTAAAATCATGGCTGCTTTCAAATCTTTGTATAGACTCAAAATGGTGAAAGAATCTCAAATTAGAGAAACCTCCCAAAATTAATATCAAGATATATTTTGGTCAAACTTTTGAAAACTTAAAAAGAAACAAAGCAGAATCTTTAAATCAGTGAGATAAAAACAGCACCTTATCTACTGGTAAAAAAAAAAAAAAAAAAAAATGACTGGATTTCATTAGAAAACGTGAAGACGAGAGAAAGTGGCACAATATTTTTAAAGTTTTGAAAGAAACAAAACAAAACAATTTATCAGCCAGAATCCTATATCCAGTAACTGTTTTTCAGGAAGGAGGGGAAATCACCCCATTCTGAGATAAAGGAAAATTAAGGTAATTGGTTGCCAGCAGAATTGCTCTAACAGCATGGCTAAAAGAAGCTGTCTAAGCAGAACAGAAACAACAAAAATGAAATATTTGAATATCATCAAGGAATAAGAAACCAGATTAATAAATATATCGATATATAAAATAGTATTTTCTTCTTTATTTGAGTTTTCTAATTTATGTTTAATGTTTGAAGAAAAATATGATACTGCTTGATGTGGTTCTAAATATACTTATTTAGAGAAAATATGTAACACAACCAAATTATGAATAGAGGAGGGTAAATAGATGTAAAAGAAGGTATGGTTTCTACACTTCATTTGAATGGTCAAAATGATACATATACTTAAAATTATCTGCATGACAATATTTCTTTTAACTTGCCAGCTGATATCTGTAATTCTATGCCTTGAATCTAATTTGATTAATTTGAAATTGTACTCTTTGAACAGGGTCCAAATATTTTTCAACAATTATACACATGTGAATATTTTATATAGTTTCTTAAACTTTTATATAGTTTCTTAAACTGTTGCTTTTATTATTTTTTTTCTCGAAGCATAATATACAAGGAAAAGTCCACATAAGTTTATACCTCAGGGAGTTTGCAGAATAGTGACTCTACCTATATAACCTGCAGTCAGATAAAAAATGAGAACGTTATCAGCACCCAGAAGCCTTCTTTATTCCATTCCTCTTCATTTTGTTTATACCTCACAAGTTACAGCTATCTTGAATTCTAATATCATAGATTAGCTTGTCTGTTTTTGGACTTTATATAAATGGAATCACATGTTATACACTTTTTTTGGCCTTTTTTAAATTTCAAATTATATTTGTGAGAGTCTTTCCTATTGTTACTTGTAGTCACGGTGTGTTCTTTTCACATACTTCACAGAAATCCATTGTATAAAGTTAAAGATGGGTAAAGAAAGTGTGAAAATACTGACTCTCAATTAATTAAGGAAAGTATATTGATACTTGCTGCCTCTCCAGTGTCTTAACTGCATTTTCATGTTTGAGGATGAGGAGACCTCACTATTCTACAGTTCTACCTAAGAGATAATAACAATGCCTTCCAACACCTAACAACAGAGCCCAAAATATATGAAGCAACAATTTATAGAATTAAAGGGACAAATAGTTCAGAAATAATAGAGACTTGAAGACCCAAATTTCAATAATGGACAGGAAAAATAGGAGATAAGCAAGGAATTAGAAGAGTAGAACAACATTATAAACTCACTAAACTTAGCAGATGTCTATAGAAGGCTACACTCAACAGTGGCAGAATGTACGTTCTTTTTAAGTGCTCAGGTGCATTCTCCACTATAAATCGTATGTTAGGCCAAAACACAAGTTTTAGTGAGTTATTAAAAGATTAAAACCTAAAAGTGTCTTAGATCACAGACCACAAGAGAATGAAATTAGAAATTAATACCCAGAAATTTGAAAAATTCACAAATGCACGGAGAAGAAAGGAAAACATTGTTAAGAAGTTAATGGGTCAAATAAAAAATAAAGCAACTTTTCTCACAGGTGAAATTTGAAAATACTTTCATATATATGAAAAAAAAAGCCACCACACACGAAAACTTATGAGATGAAAAGAAAGCA
>NW_022332159.1:0-1295 GCF_002776525.5 Piliocolobus tephrosceles | reverse complement strand
AGGTCCAGCTCTCAGGACTGGGGTTGGTGTCCTTGTTGGGAGGCCTGGAGGAGCCCTCCTGCTCCTCCACCACCTGAGTCCCGACGAGACACCCGCTGCCACGCAAGACCCGGTGAGATGCTGCTGTCTGTGAGCCACAGGCCCTGGGACACCAGATGTGCAGGTGCCTTGACCTTGGACTGCCTCGACCTTGGACTTTACAGCCTCCAGAGCTGTGAGCAATAAATGTCTCTTTATGAATCACCCAATCGACACAGCCGGACAGAGAGACAGTAATGTCACAACATGAGTCACTTTCTCAGTGGGTCAGAGGCCTCCCCATGAGCCACCACCATAAAGCAAGAACTCCCTGGAGGATGGAAAGGGGTTCACAAGGAATTCTACCCAGCACCAGGGTGTCTGTCTTTTCTCGCAGGAAGATAGCTGAGCCATGGCAGGAAACTACAGGGTGGGTGGGGCTGGACAATAATGTGTCACCTGCTCATCTAAGCCTCAGTCTCCTGCCTCTCATCACCACAGCAGGGGTAACACCCCCTCACCTGAGTTGTTGGGGGAGGTAAGAGTGCTGGGTGATTAACAATTGTTAGCTCCACAGAAATTAGGCAAAGAATCCACCCCCTAAGTCTTATAAAACCAAACCAGCCCAGGAATTCCAAATCACTACTAATTTGCATGGGAAAATGCCGGATTATCCTAAGTTCTGGCATGTCATTTGTATTAATAAAGTTTGCAGAGTTTTCATATACTAAGTATATAAAACAGGAAAATAAATCACACAATTTGGAGGCTGAAGCAGGAGAATCACTTCAGCACAGGCAGTGGAGGTTGCAGTGAGCCGAGGCCTCGCCACTGTATTCCAGTCTGGGTGACAGAACGAGACTCCACCTCAAAAAATAAAAAAAAGATCTTGCTGCTTCATACTAGTGAAGTGAGCAGATTCTACATGCCAGCTCTTATTCAAAGGTCGCCTAACACTGACTCAGGAACTCTGGCCCTGATGTGCTTGGAGTTTTAATCCTAACAGTGTTAAAGACCACGCCCCCAGGAGCTCTGAACAAGTACTCCAGGTTTACGCTGAACAAGACCACACTCTGACCGAAATCTAACTTCACAGACACAAACTACAGAACCACAGAAGACACTGCTTCTGTCCAACTTTGTGTTCTGCCATCGTTTGTGTCCATTATTTCCTACAAACCATCTCATTAGAATTTAGGGCACACAAAAGGCCAATACAACAGGATTACATTTCAAAGGTTTGGAGGTGAAGAACAGATACAATGCATTAGCTTCCT
>NW_022332158.1:0-1652 GCF_002776525.5 Piliocolobus tephrosceles | reverse complement strand
GAAGAAGAACCCGGAAGTGCACCATCTTGCCTCGGTTCATCCAAACAGTCCAACCTTTTATTGATAATAGTGATAAAGGGGCGCCGTGGTCTGTCTGGCTACTTCCTGCTGTTAAGGGGCGTTGTTAAGGTCGGGGCCCATGGTTGGTATTTGGACGTACGGATGAAGAATAAAATAAGGCACAGTATTAGTATAGGAATGAGGAATGGAAGCATTTGTTGGAATATGGGCAAAACCCAGAAGGATAGTCCTGGCAAGGTTGGGGAGTATGAGATAGTTAAGAAAATTTAGTAAGTTTGAGGCGAGTGAGGGAAAGTTGAACTGATTTCCACTGATTGCTTTCGGTAGGGGCCCTTTTTAGTTGGGAATGAGGAATGAGTGCGCAAAGTACTTGTTGGCCAGGCAGCAATTAAGGATTGGAGTTTTTCGTGGAGTGGATGGCTTTCCACTTACTCCTACTACAGAGATATTGGATGGAAGGCTAGGTCCAGAGAAGGACGGCAAAACAGAATAGGTAGCCTTGCTGTTGATTAAAAAATTGTCTTACCCGCTACCAGGAGAGTTACCCGTGGCTCGGCGAGGGTGATGGGGGTCCCCGAGTCTCGGCACCTTCAGTTGTCGTCCAGATGTAGGAGCTGGAAGGAGCTCCCAGGATCCTGGGAAAGGGGGTCACGTGGAGGCGCGGCACCTGTTCTCAGGGTGGGGCAATCAGACTTCCAGTTTCCTCCCTGCTGGCAAGCAGGGCAGGGGGTTGCTGGTGGACGAGGGTTAGGACATTCACTGGCCTAATGTCCTGATGCCTTGGGGCTCGGGGACCTTGCGGACACCTGTTGGCATAGTGTTCTGCCTTGCCGCACTTATAGCAGGCAGGCTCCTTTTGTAGCTTTGGAGTCTGCGGGGTGTGTGCTCTCTGGCCTGGGGTTACGACTGGGCTGTAAAGCCGCTGCTAGGAGCTGAACCTTCTGTTCAAGGCAAGCTTGCCATCTCCTCTCTGGAACTATAGACCTTAAAGGCTAATTTAACCAGGTCTTGTATTGGTGTCTGAGGACCATCCTCTACCTTTTGAAGTTTTTTACGAATGTCAGGAGCTGATTGAGAAATGAAATAAGAGGCCAAAATGGTGGAAAGATCGGCCAATGAAAAAGGGACATGTACTCTGACTACCCCCTCCGCCCCAGCCACCTCTCGCAAAGGCGCTAACACTGTAGGAGGGTGTGGGGCAGGAATAGGGGACTCAAGACAGCCAGTTGGGGGTCCCGAAGGAGGCACGGGACCGAGTGGATTACTAGAAGATAAGGAGGAGGAAGGAGGAGTCTGGATGGGGGAGGAGGAGGAGTCTGGGCAGGAAGGGAGGGGGTGGAGAGAAGGAGTATAGGGACAAGAGCCCAAGGCCCAAAAGCCTTGTATGTAAATTTCGGACCACTTGCCTAGCCGCTGGCAGAAATTGCTGAGGTCAATCACGCCACAGTGGAAAGGAAAATTAACCGCTTCCTCCTAAGGTCTTGTTCAAGCTGTAAGGTTTTTAAATTGGCTAGGAGACACCCTAAGGGGGTGCTCTTTGGAAATTTGGACTGGGGGTTTCCCATTTGTTTCCTCTTTACCGACACACAATGGACACAATGGAAATGGAAGTGGATCTCTGCCTGGCTTCA
>NW_022332157.1:0-2311 GCF_002776525.5 Piliocolobus tephrosceles | reverse complement strand
ACACACACACACACACACACACACACACACACACAAAACTTAGCCAGGTGTAGTGGCACATGCCTCTAGTCCAAGCTACTTGGGAGGCTGAAGAGGGAGCATCGCTTGAAATCAGGAGGCAGAGGTTGCAGTGAGCTGAGATCGCACCACCGCACTCCAGCCTGGGCGACAGAGCAAGACTCTGTGTTCCTTTGTCTGAGATAGGTATCAGGGGCCTCTGAGGCCAGCAGACGCCCTCTGTGATTGGCTGACATGATGCCAAGCAACAGGATCATCCAATCACCTTCAATGGAGGGAGGATTGTTGACAGCCTCCCTGGGTGATACTTCATCCAATCAGATGTCGAGTTGGACTATGACGTAGAGCCACACGGCCATACCAAAGTGCCCGGCTTCCCTGGTCCACAACCGTCACAGTCTGGTCTTCCCGTCTAATGGCCGCTGCCTCCGCCATGGCTGAGGCTTCCTCTAAGACGACCTCTGAGGAAGACCAGAGCATCCAAGAGCCCAAAGAGGCCAACTCCACGACCGCCCAGAAGAAGAGGCGAGGGCTCCGAGGTTCCCGCAGGCGCCATGCCAACCGCCGCAGGGACAACTTCGGGGACAGCTTTGCCGCCTATTTCCCTCAGGTGCTGAAGCAGGTTCACGAGGGCCTCAGCCTTTCCCCTGAGTCCGTGAGTGTCATGGATTCTATGGTCCATGACATATTGGACCGCATTGCCACCGAGGCTGGTCGCCTGGCCCGCTACGCCAATCGTGTGACCATCACCTCCCGGGACATCCAGGTGGCCGTGCGCCTACTGCTGCCGGGGAAGATGGGCAGGCTCGCTGAGGCCCAGGGCACGAATGCCACCCTCAGGTACACCAAAAGCAAGTGAGCTGTCTCAGGAGCGCCTGAGCACCCGGGAAACCCAAAGGCTCGGTTCAGAACCTCTGTGCGTGGCCCTAAAGACCAGTGGCCCGCCAAGGTGGGGAACCCCACCGGAGGTTGGGGTGGGTGGCATCCTGGGGGAGTGGCCACCTGGCTATGCTCCAAGGAAAAGTAGGGGGTGTTTCCGTGATCGGGTTTCATTTCCTCAGTTTCCTAAATGGCCGTTTTTATTAGTTATCTTTCTTGGTTAATTTAAGATGATATTATGAAGGTACTGACGTTTACCTTTTTCACTCTCATTCTCCTACGACTGTATGGTGGAATTTTCCAGAACTTCATTATGTGCGATATGGCAACAGAGAAAGTGAATATGCTGATATAAGAAGAGAGGTAACCCTCCTAAACGTGTTCAGCACCTCCCTCATCATGAACCCACGTAAATAAGCAAGCGAGGCCCAGTTACAGTGTATATATAGCTAAATAAAATTTTCAAGAATCCGTTCGTTTTTCAGCTTCCCCGACTCTGAGATCACTATTGCAATTCATTCTCTCTTTGCTCTGACAATAATTTTTTCATTTCTTTTTAACAGAAACCTTCCTTACGTCCAGGTATGTGTCAGTAGGATTACTGAGTGTCCACGGAAACAGCTCATGCCTTAGTGTACAGTGGTGCAGCCAATGAGTGACCTGCAGTCTATGAGCAACGGTCATTGTCCCCAATGTTGGGGGGAGTGACCCAAGCTCAACCCACAGCAGCCTTCCTGCGGTATTCAACCTGGTGTTTAAAGGAACGGCAGTGTGATTCTTTACCTGATGTTTTTGTTTGCAGTGTTTGTAATCATGGTCTTTTAGGGCTATGAATCCAAAGCCAAGATTAATCTATGTTCCTTGTCCCTAACATCAAGTCATACAGAGCATTGGCAGCCATTAGCAGAAGTCAGATAGTGCTTATTTCCTCAAGAGATTGGCATATTAATATTCTTGTTAATATTAACATAGACTACCATTCATTGTGCTCTCTTCTGGGTCCCAAGTCTTGGTATTTTTAGCAGTTTTTTCTATAAGTGTGTTGCTGAATTTCAGAGCAGGTGCTGACTTTCCCATTGCTTTCCTTTTCAATTGATTTCCAGTCCCCGAGGATGTGGACAAGAGAACATACTCTGGGACTGCAACCCACAGGAATTTATGATGTTGTGCCTTGAAACTAAATCTATGGCCATTTTTGTTAAATGTTTCCTGTGAACTTTGAAACATCTCATAAACACCCCTTCTCCTTCATATGTAAAAACCAGTAAAGGATGGCACTCTCAGTCAAACCATGAAACAAAAGCTGGATAAATGCCAAAAACCAAAATTTTCTTGAACCCATCCGAAGTGGGAAACAACCACCCCAGAGGGCCCAACACATAGCCACATAGATTATTCCACCATTTAAAGAGGA
>NW_022332156.1:0-6016 GCF_002776525.5 Piliocolobus tephrosceles | reverse complement strand
AAAAAAAAAAAAAAAAAACTAGCCGGGTGAGCTAGCGGGCGCCTGTAGTCCCAGCTACTGGGGAGGCTGAGGCAGGAGAATGGCGTAAACCGGGGAGGCGGAGCTTGCAGTGAGCCGAGATCTGGCCACTGCACTCCAGCCTGGGCGACAGAGCGAGACTCCGTCTCAGAAAAAAAAAACAGCTTGTTCTAAGAAGTGAATATACCTCATGAGGTTCCAACTTATGGAGAATGAGGAAAAGAATAGATCTTGTTTGTGTAAGCATACGTAACATAACTTTTGCTTCTTGTAAAGGAGTTACTTTCCCATCTTCTGCATTCAGTAGGTATCTTCAAAAATAATCTCCTATTTGTGTGGGTGCACACTGGCCCAGTTTTATGGTTCTTCTTGCCATTTGTCTACAGTATCAGAAAGGGATTGTTGAGCTCCCAGTTCTGAAGAGAGTTACTTTCTTCGTGACACAGACTCCTGTGTAATACAGTTGACCCTCAAACAACAGAGTTTGAACTGCAGGGGCCACTGAGATGCAGATTTTCCTTCTGTCTCTGCAACCCAGAGACAGCAAAACCAACCTTTTTTCTTCTTCCTCAGCCTAATCAACCTGAAGATGATGAAGATGAAGAGCTTTGGGAGGATTCACTTCTGCTTTATGAATAGTAAGTGCATTTTTTCCTTTTCTATGATTTTCTTTATAACAGCTTTATTTCTCTAGCTTACTTTATTGTACAAACATAGTATCTAATAATGCAGGACATACCACATATGTGTTCATGGACTGTTTATGTTATCAGTAAGGCTGCCAGTCAGTGGTAGGCTATTAGTTAAGTTTGGAAGGAGTCAAAGTTATACTCAGATTTTCAACTGCACAGGGATCAGAGTCCCTGACCACCTTATTATTCAAGAATCAACTATAATTAATATTTGTTTACTAAATACAAACCATTTATTTGTTGTTTTTTTTTTTTTTTTTTTTTGAGACGGAGTCTTGCTCTGCCACCCAGGCTGGAGTGCAGTGGCCGGATCTCAGCTCACTGCAAGCTCCGACTCCCAGGTTCACGCCATTCTCCTGCCTCAGCCTCCCGAGCAGCTGGGACTACAGGCGCCCGCCATGTCGCCCGGCTAGTTTTTTGTATTTTTAGTAGAGACGGGGTTTCGCCTTGTTAGCCAGGATGGTCTCGATCTCCTGACCTCGTGATCCGCCCGTCTCGGCCTCCCAAAGTGCTGGGATTACAGGCTTGAGCCACCGCGCCCGGCCTCCAAACCATTTATTATAAAAATTAAATAGAAGATCCATTTGCATCACAAGTTCAATTTGTAATAATGTGATTATAGAAGAAAATAAAACATACTAACTTAAAAATCTAATTTCTTATTTATATTTACACAAAAATATGTAGAATTTCAGGGAACATAAGTAGGTACATGCATGGTTTTCAGACAATACTGCGAGATTATGAATTAGCTACAACTAACTTGTTAACTCTGAATTCTAAGCTGAAGAAATTAAATTTAAAAATTAATTCATATACATATATATTTTAAACTGCTCTTTTATGATTAAAACTATATAATCTTACTTTTTTTTTTGGAGATGGAGTCTTGGCTCTTTTATCCGGGTTGGAGTGCAGTGGTGCGATCTCAGCTCACTGCAACCTCCACCTCCCAGGTTCAAGTGATTCTCCTGCCTCAGCCTCCTGAGTAGCCGGGATTACATGTGTCTGCCACCACGTCTGGCTAATTTTTGTATTTTTAGTAGAGACGGGTTTTGCCATGTTAGCCAGGCTAGTCTCAAATTCCTGACCTCAGGTGATCCACCTGCCTTGGCCTCCCAAAGTGCTAGGATTACAGGCGTGACCCATTGTGCCTGGCCTATAATCTTACTTTTTAAAATCAGTAAGACCACCAAGAGAAATGAGAAATTTACTATAAGAAATCTTACCTTGACTTTCGTTTTGAAGATCATTTTAAAGTATCTTATTTTTATGTTCCAAAATTTGTTGTTGGATGCTATGCATAATAAATGTAATAAATAAAATTACTATTTTAATAGTGATATGAAAAATATTTACCAAATATATTAAATTTTTAAAGCATTTCAGACAGTATCAGAGCTAATATCAAAACTCTAATGTCCTACACACTTTAAAATTTTAAGCACTATAAACTTACTAAGCTTCTAATTAAAGAAGAAAAACATGAAGTACTCATAAACTGAGAGAAGCGTAGCTCAGTAAATTAATTCTAATTAGCTTAACATCCTGGAAAGTGTCCTGCACTCAGAGTAAGTCCTCACTCTGTAACCCATAGGTATTTTGTTTTTAGACCAGTTGCTTCCCTTAGGCTCCATGGCTTTTTCTAAAAAATAAAGATTTTACTACCTTACCTCACTAGGTTGTTAGGAGAATGTAATGAGATAACGTTTAAATATTCAGAGAAATAGTAAAGCAATGGAATAATTTATTCTTGAACTGTATTGCTGAAACAATTTTGGAATCTCAAAACCTGATGGGCGTTTTTTCATAGGTTCTAATATTTGAATGTCACAGTTTTCAGAAAATGTTACTAAGTGCTAATTTAAACTAGATTACCTAATTGTTCACTATTCCTGAGCTCATCAATCACACCGAGGGCAGAAAACTAATAAATGTCAAAACCTGACTTGGACAACTACCATTCCTTCTCTACCTCCTCAAACTCAGAACCAGGAGGTCTGTGTTAGAGGCTGCATCTTCTTGGTCCTCTCCAACTGACATACAAGACAAAACTTTGCTTGTTTTTTTGGTTCCATGAAAGAGATGCAAGTTATCGTTTCCTCATTTCCAAGTCATGGACTAACAACATATTTGCATGTAACATCCCATACTCAGCGCTGTTCTATTTCACAGATCACCTTACATGAATACTTTTATAATAACAGTAACAACAATTTCAATATTGGATGTCTCCTGTTTTGGTCTGACTTGCACTGTTTCTTTGGAGCTAGTTAATAAATAGTCAAATGACCTTCTTGCGACTGTGCAAAATGTGAAATGTTTTCTGAATTTGTATGCCATCCTTAGGCAGCAGCCATGCTTATCTGCTCTGTACTGATCCAGTCTTAGAATATGTGCTGCTGAAACAAGTATAAAGCCCTGTTTTATACATGGATACTCATGAGTCATGGATGAGCTTAGCTCTGTTAAATCCAAATTATCTACTTTAGATACAGAGAATTCTATTGAATGACTTCCTGTGAGGTAGAATTTTAAAATATTTAAAAGACTTGAGGTAGAGATGCAAGTAGCCTGAGAGATTTTCGTTATTATGGAAACACATTACTTGCAGGGCCAACTGCAAGTTGGTGCCCACGACTATTGAAGGATAATGTGGAGCCTTCTGCTATCTAACAAAAGCTGCTACACTGGACAGAAAAAAGCCTCAAGGTACAGATGTGATAACAAAAGGGAAAGGGAGCTCTGCTCTCTTCCTGCAACATTATTTGAACGTCTCTGACTGCTGAGAACAAGCCCAACTGAATTTGCTAGAGAAAAGATGAACACAGGTCTCAAAGGATAACTTACTATATCAAGGTCTAGGCTAAGCCTAGCTAAGAGGTGGGCAAGAAATAAGGTTTTTAGTGTTATGGCAGGGGTCGCTTTAACTCTATGTGTGTGGGTAAAGCCAGGAGGCCTTGCTGGCAGAACAGCATGCTGGGAACAATGGCTGAACATATGTACAGGAACTAAAAAACACTGTGGCTGTGAGCTTTGTGTGTGAGTCACACGAAGAGTGAGGGATCTGAGTCAGTAAAGGCATCACAGGCCAGGCACGGTGGCTCACGCCTGTAATCCCAGCACTTTGGGAGGCCGAGGTGGGCAGATCACAAGGTCAGGAGATCGGGACCATCCTGGTGAACATGGTGAAACCCCGTCTCTACTAAAAATACAAAAAAATTAGCCAGGCGTTGTGGTGGACGCCTGTAGTCCCAGCTACTCAGGAGGCTGAGACAAGAGAATGGCGTGAACCCAGGAGGCGGAGTTTGCAGTGAGCAGAGATCACGCCACTGCACTCCAGCCTGGGCAATAGAGCGAGACTCCATCTCAAAAAAAAAAAAAAAAAAAAGTAAAGGCATCACTGTAGCTGTGAACTGTGTGTGAGTCATCACGAAGACTGAGGGATCTGAGTCAGTAAAGGTAACACCATAGCTGTGAACTGTGTGCGAGTCACCACGAAGAGTGAGGGGTCTGAATCAGTAAAGCCGTCCTGGTGGCAAAGGTCAATCATTACCAGATTGCAGGACCAGTTACCATGGCAGCAATATAGCAAGTGAATCAATGGAAACCATAGAATGTTTAGAATGGCCTTTGCCCCCCAATCTTCTGACTTGTAAAGCAAGATTGTCTCCAGGGGACAATCCAAGACTTTCTGCTAAACTGGACATTTCAAGACCCAATAACTAATTAGAAAAGTCAGGCCAGGCATGGTGGCTAGCAGTTTGGGAGGCTGAGGTAAGACAATCTGTTGAGCTCAGGAATGTGGGCAACATAGTGAGACCTTGTTTAAAAAAAAAAAAGAAAAGAAAAGTAAAAGATGTGACACTATTTATATCTCACATGTAAGGTTATACTTGGAATAAAATGAACAATACTGAGATCCCTAAGGATAAAGGTCTTTAAAAGTCCTGAAAGAATCTTACACTCATTGCTACTTCTAACTAGACCAGCTTTCTGTTTGATTTCTGGCTAAAAAGTGGACTAATTATCAACAGCATGTACGTTTACCTGGTTCTCTATTAAAAATTCCACCATTTGCTGTCTCTTACAAATTACAGCAAGTAAAAGTGGTGTATTTCCCTCCTGTAAGAAAGCAAAAACAATTTATAATTCACAAAATTATATATTTCTAAACTGAACTAAAAATCTCCTATAAGATGCTATGAATTTAAACATACAATACAGAAAGTAAATGCAAAGCAGTCCCTTCCTTTTCACTCCTCTGTGCTTTACCACACACTGCCTTGCAAACACCCCTCCTCTGCCTCCCCACGTTAACTTAGATCATCTCCAAAACTGACTTTATTTACCAGTCCCCAAAATCCTTGCTTCTATCACAGCTTTTAGCACAATATGTTGTAATTATTTCACTGTTTCCCACTGAAACCAAGAGTTTCTTGAGGGCAAGGGCTGTGTCTTTTTTCTTTATAACCCTAAAACCTAATACATAGTAGCAAATGCTTTAGGTTTTTAAAATAATGATGTAAATTATTATCTTTAGAGCAGTGTTTCTTAAACTGTGTACCAAACAATATTTGTTTTACCAGAAGAACTGTATCCCAACAGAAAGATGAGATGATCATCTGCATTTGAGAAGTATTACAAAACTGTACTGTATGGCCAGCAATCAAGAAATCCCTTCAACTTTGCCTAATCCCAATTTGACAATACTTTTTGTGACAAATATTAACATTTTAGGAACTAGAGTTTCAGGGATACAGTTGCCAGAACTTCCCAATTCAGGTGGAGGTTTCCTCTGGGTGGTACAAACTTGCTTGATTTACTTCTATCAATGGTGTCAGGATCTCAGATGCCAATGTCAGGCACTCCTGATCCAAATGGGTCACTAAGGAAATGAGCTCTGAATTCAGAGAGACTGGCTTCAAATGCACTTATTTTCATTATTATTAAATAGTCCATGGGATTTCTCCTAATACAAGAGGATAGATTTTTATCTTAACTGTTAGAAAGCTCACTATATTCTGTGTAAGAGAGACAGGTTAAAAATGTTTGAAAATAAATATCAAAAAAGCAAAGTTCAGTAAGAAATTTTATTGTCAATTATAATGATAATCCTGGGATGCTAATGCAACTTTACTTTTTAAATCCATTTGTATTTGTTTCCATTTAAATTGCTATTTAACATTTTTTTACTTTAGACAAAATATAAATCAAAAACAAAATTACAATGGCTTATCAATAAAAGTTTTAATATTGATGTATATGGCTTATTTCTAGCATAATAAAAGCCAGTAAGTCACTTG
>NW_022332155.1:0-1082 GCF_002776525.5 Piliocolobus tephrosceles | reverse complement strand
AGCTTTCTGTGAAACGTCTTTGTGATGTGGGAATTCACTTCACAGAGGAACACCTGTCTTTTCATGGAGCTGTTTGCTAACACTCTTATCATGAATACTGCAAAGGATATTTGGAAGCACTTTGAGTCCCAGAGTGACAAAAGAAGTATCCTCAGAAAAAAACTAGAAAGAAGACTTCTGAAAAACTGCTGTGTGATGTTTGAATTCATCTCACAGAGCTACACTGTTCATTTCATTGATCTGTTTGATAACACTGTTTTGTTGAAATCTGCAGTAGGATATTTGGGTGAACGTTGAAGCCTACGTGACATAAGAAATATCCTCAGTTAAAAATGAAAAAGAAGCTTTCTGTAAGGCTTCTTTGTGATGTGTGAATTCATCTCACAGAGCTACAGTCTTCTTTTCACTGGGCAGTTTGCTAACACTGTTTACTTTGAATCTGAGAAAGGATATTTGAAACCTATGGTAAAAAACGAAATATCCTCATAAAAACCTGGGAAGAATCTTTCTGAGAAACTCCTTTGTGATGTATGAATTCACATCACAGAATTACACTGTTGTTTTCATGGAGCAGTTTGCTGACACTGTTTTTCTGGAATCTTCAAAGGGATATTTAGAAGGAAATATCTTCAGATAAAAACTAGAAGGAAGCTTTCTGAGAAACTGCCTTGTGATGTGTGAATTCATCTCACTAAGTTACACTATTCTTTACATTTAGCAGTTAGCTAATACAGTTTTCTTGGGATCTACAATGGGATATATCAGAGTGCTTTGAAGCTTATTGTGAGAAAGGAAATATCCTCATATAAAAACTAGCAAGAAGCTTCCTGCTAAACAGATTTGTCAAGTGTTAATTTACCCCACAGAATTCTGTGATTCTTTCCATGAATCACCTTGGTAGCACTGATATTGGCAACCTGAGGAGGCATATTTTGGATCGCATTGAAGCCTATGGTGACAAAGGAAATATCCTCAGATTAAAACTAGAAAAAAAAATTTTCTTTGAAATGGTGTTCTGATGTGTGAATTCATCTTACAGATTTACACTGTTCTTTTCACTGAGCAGTTTGCTAACAGTGTTT
>NW_022332154.1:0-1025 GCF_002776525.5 Piliocolobus tephrosceles | reverse complement strand
TTGCACCACATCACATTATGTCACACCATGTCACATGTCACACCACACCAGGGATGTCACGCCACATCACACCATGGAAATCATCACACTGGGGATGTCGTACCCTGTCACACCCCATCATGCCACATCACACCATGTCACACTGCTTCACACCCTGTCACAGCACATCATGTCATACCACACCCCATCACACCCCATCACACGAGAGATGTCACATCCCATTTTGGGCTAAGACAATGGGGTTTTCTAAATATATAATCATGTCATCTGCAAACAGGGACAATTTGACTTCTTCTTTTCCTAACTGAATACCCTTGATTTCTTTCTCTTGCCTGATTGCCCTAGCCAGAACTTCCAACACTATGTTGAATAGGAGTGGTGAGAGAGGGCATCCCTGTCTTGTGCCTGTTTTCAAAGGGAATGCTTCCAGTTTTTGCCCATTCAGTATGATATTGGCTGTGGGTTTGTCATAAATAGCTCTTATTATTTTGAGATATGTTCCATCAATACCGAATTTATTGAGCGTTTTTAGCATGAAGGGCTGTTGAATTTTGTCGAAGGCCTTTTCTGCATCTATTGAGATAATCATGTGGTTTTTGTCTTTGGTTCTGTTTATATACTGGTTTACGTTTATTGATTTGCGAATGTTGAACCAGCCTTGCATCCCAGGGATGAAGCCCACTTGATCATGGTGGATAAGCTTTTTGATGTGCTGCTGGATTCGGTTTGCCAGTATTTTATTGAGGATTGTTGCATCGACGTTCATCAGGAATATTGGTCTAAAATTCTCTTTTTTTGTTGTGTCTCTGTCAGGCTTTCGTATCAGGATGATGTTGGCATCATAAAATGCGTTAGGGAGGATTCCCACTTTTTCTATTGATTGGAATAGTTTCAGAAGGAATGGTACCAACTCCTCCTTGTACCTCTGGTAGAACTCGGCTGTGAATCCGTCTGGTCCTGGACTTTTTTGGTGGTAGGCTATTAGTTATTGCGTCAATTTCAGAGCCTGCTATTGGTCTATTCAG
>NW_022332153.1:0-2665 GCF_002776525.5 Piliocolobus tephrosceles | reverse complement strand
TTCCCTAGGCAAGAAGGGAGGGAGAAACTTGGAGATTGGGGCAGGGGAAGTGGAGAAGACACAGTTGCCCAAGGCTGTGCGCAGGCAGCCTAAGATTCCTTCGTGTTTGAGGCCTCAGTTTTCAGAGTAACATTAGCCGCTGGGTGAGGCCCAACATCTGCCAATGAGAGCGTCAGACAGGAAAGAATTGGGATCCCCCTGAGCAGAAGGGAGGAGGGAAAGGATGGAGTCCCCCACAGCACAGTGGGTAGCCGTACCCTTTCAATCAGTCCCCACAACTAATTGACCAGGACCCCTGGGGGACAGAGCCTAAGTTACTACCCATCGGATCATCTGGAACTTCCATCTAGAGATGAGAGACGGACTGGAAATTCTCTCAGTCAGGATCCAAATCTAAAAGAATCACTGGCATCTCCACCAGAACTAAGACCGTTTTTAAAAGAATTGTTTCTGTATTTGGGGTGCATCATTGTATTTCTGTATTTAAAAATTACTTATTTTAAACGTTACAAATTTTTTTACTCCTTATGGGTATGGTCCTGTGATAGACAGACTAGGGGACTCATCATCTTATTCCATAAAGCCAGAAGCTGACATCTTAAATTTCTATTTAGAATGAATTTAAATAAGCCAGCCAAACACTCTGCTGTGAAACTCTCATAAAGACAAGTGATTTAAAAAGGAAAAAGCTTCTCAATAGTAATAAAAAAACAGGTATACTTTGTTTTATTGTGCTTCACTTTATTGCTCTTTGCAAATATTTTGTTTCTTTCAAAGTCAAAGTTTGTGGCAACCCTGCATCAAGCAGGTCTATTAATGTCATTTTTCTGAACAGCTTCATGTGTCTGTGTCACATCTTGATAACTCTCAAAATATTTCAAATTTTCTCATTATTATTATATCTGTTATGGTAATTTGTGATCAGTGATCTCTGATGTTACAATTGTAATTATTTTTGGGTATCAAAACTATGCCCATGTAAGAGAGTCAATTTAATTGATAAATACTGTATTTGTTCTGACTTCTCCACCAGCTAGCCATTCTCCAGTCTTTCTCCCTCTCCTCCTTCCTCAAAATTCCTTTAAATACAACATATTTAAATTAGGCCAGTTAATAACCCTACAATGGGCTGTAAGTTCAAGTGAAAGGAAGAGTCTCATGTCTCTCACTTAAAATCAAAAGCTAGCAATGATTAAACTTAATGAAGAAAGCATTTGGGAGGATAAGATAGGTGGAAAGTTGGCCTCTTTGAGAATAAGCCTTTAAAAATATATTTGTTGGAATCTACAGCAAGATGGCCGAATAGGAACAGCTTCAGTCTCCATCTCCCAGCGCGAGTGACACAGAAGACCGGTGATTTCTGCATTTTCATCTGAGGTACTGGGGTCATCTCACTCGGGAGTGCCAGACAATCCGTGTGGGTCAGTTGCTGCAGCCTGACCAGCCAGAGCTGAAGCAGGGTGCCGCATCGCCTCACCTGGGAAGCGCGAGGGGGAAAGGGAGTCCCTTTTCCTAGCCAGGGGAACTGAGACAACACCTGGAAAATCGGGTAAATCCCACTCAAATACTGCGCTGTAACACCGGCACACCCGAGATTATATCCCACACCTGGCCAGGAGGGTCCCACGCCCACGGAGACTCCCTCCTTGCTAACACAGCAGTCTGCTGCAATCTAACTGCAAGGCAGCAGCGAGGCTGGGGGAGGGGCGCCTGCCATCGCTGAGGCTTAAGTAGGTAAATAAAGCCGCTGGGAAGCTCAAACTGGGTGGAGCTCACAGCAGCTCAAAGAAACCTGCCTGTCTCTGTAGACTCCACCCCTGGGGACAGGGTACAGCTAAAAAATAACATGGGAAGCAGCAGAGGCCTGTGCAGACGCGAACGACTCTGTCTGACAGCTTTGAAGAGAGCAGTGTATCTCCCCACACGGAGGTTAAGATCTGAGAACCGACAGACTGCCTGCTCAAGTGGGTCCCTGACCCCTGAGTAGCCTAACTGGGAGACATCCCCCACTAGGGGCAGTCTAACACCCCACACCTCACAGGGTGGAGTACACCCCTGAGAGGAAGATTCCAAAGCAAGAATCAGACAGGGGAACTCTCTGTTCAGCAATATTCTACCTTCTGCAACCTCTGCTGCTGATACCCAGACAAACAGGGTCTGGAGTGGACCTCAAGCAATCTCCAACAGACCTATAGCTGAGGGTCCTGACTGTCAGAAGGAAAACTATCAAACAGGAAGGACACCTATACCAAAACCCCATCAGTACGTTACCATCAACAAAGATCAGAGACAGATAAAATCACAAAGATGGGGAAAAAGCAGGGCAGAAAAGCTGGAAATTCAAAAAATAAGAGCGCATCTCCTCCTGCAGAGGAGCACAGCCCATTGCCAGCAACGGATCAAAGCTGGTCAGAGAATGATTTTGATGAGATGAGAGAAGAAAGCTTCAGTCCATCAAAACTCTCAGAGCTAAAGGAGGAATTACGTACCCAGGGCAAAGAAACTAAAAGTCTTGAAAAAGGAGTGGAAGAATTGACAGCTAGACTAATTAATGCAGAGAAGGTCATAAACGAAATGACAGAGATGAAAACCATGACACGAGAAATACGTGACAAATGCACAAGCTTCAGTAACCGACTCGATCAACTGGAAGAAAGAGTATCAG
>NW_022332151.1:0-1007 GCF_002776525.5 Piliocolobus tephrosceles | reverse complement strand
TGGCTGACAGGAGTGAGGAGATAGGATGGTAGAGGAGAGGGTAGAACAACTCTGGAGGAAGCTTTCCCCTCCCCTGTGCCAGTCCTGTTATCCCAGACTTCACCATAATTAAAGATGAGGGAGGCACTCAGTAAAGGGACCTAGTGGGAAGCTTGATCCCTTGGGAAGCCAAGGAGGGAGGTTTGCGCAGTTCTTTTGGCCACCCGGGAGGCCGATCCATGGATCGATCCAAGGCATCGATCCATGGATGCCTTTCGTGTACAATTTAGGCACTTATGGCTATAGGCCAGGCGGGAGAGTTAAGAAAATATCAATAGCCAGGTAAGGTGATGCAAGCCTGTAATCTCAGCACTTTGGGAGGCCAAGGCAGGAGGATTGCTTTAGTCCAGGAGTTCAAGACCAGCCTGGGCAAAATGGTTAGACCCTGTCTCCATTTTTAAAAAAAGCCTTGGGGCAGATGGGAGTATGGAGGTTTGGATGCTAATAGAACAGCAGTGGCTTGCTGCTTGGAGTTCTCTTGTTTCTTGTCCTATGACCATAGGCTTTGCATCACAGCAATTTTTCTATGACTCCATACTTTTCACTTCTTGAATATTTTTTCCTTTGTTCCTCATCTCTGTAAAAAGCCATCAACTAGAGTTGGACTGTAATACCAAGTATGTCCAGTATGTGGCACTATTTAACAAGCGTTACAGCATAAATCATTTAGTGTGAGTCTGTCATCTGAAGCTCCTTGTCTTTCTTTCTTTCTTTCTTTCTTTCTTTCTTTCTTTCTTTCTTTCTTTCTTTCTTTTTCTTACTTTCTTTCTTTCTTTCATCAATTCTGTATGTTTGAAATGCTGGGTTTAAGTTATTTAGAATAAGGGAGGTTCGTAATTTTCCTAAAATGAGAAGCAATATGCAAAAGTTGGTATCAGAAGCTATACTCTCGCTTTGCAACACCAAACAATACTGGCCCATTGTAGGGAAAAAATAGGTTAGCCTGTTGCTGTGTTGTTATAGATAGA
>NW_022332150.1:0-1998 GCF_002776525.5 Piliocolobus tephrosceles | reverse complement strand
ATTTTCTAACACATATTATAACTTCTTCTGGACCTGTCATTTATTTGAGAGTGTATTTTTGTTACTAAATAAGTGTGCTTTCCAGCATATTTTGTTACTGATTTCTAAATTGGTTATATTGAAGTGGGGGAATTGAATGGCACAAGTCCCATCAACTTTCTTTCTTTTTTTTTATTTTTATTTTTATTTTTAGACGAAGTCTAGTTCAGTTGCCCGGGCTGGAGTGCAGTGGTGATGTGGGCTCACTGTAGCCTCTGCTTCCTGGTTCAAGAGATTCTTTCACTGCAACCTCTGACTCTTTGGTTAAAGCAATTCTTTTGCCTCGGCCTCCTGAGTACCTGGGAATGCAGGCACTAATCACCACACCCAGAGTTTATTTGTATTTTTAGTAGAGACAGGATTTCACCGTGTTGGCCAGGTTGGTCGCAAACTCCTGACCTCAAGTGATCCACTTGTCTCGGCATCCCAGAGTGCTGCGATTACAGACGTGAGCCAACGCACCATGCCCAGGAGAGTAATGTAAATTTTTTGAGGATGTATTTTGGTCAGACACAAAGTTAGTTTTCATAAGTAATTCATGTGTTTTCA
This sequence comes from Piliocolobus tephrosceles, assembly GCF_002776525.5. NCBI lineage: Eukaryota > Metazoa > Chordata > Mammalia > Primates > Cercopithecidae > Piliocolobus > Piliocolobus tephrosceles. The sequence goes on along the minus strand of NW_022332150.1, from coordinate 1,410 downwards.
AATAAATGTGATTTACTAGTCTTTTAATGCAATGCTTCATATGGTTCTGATACGGTTTGGCTGTGTCCCCATCCACATCTCACCTTGAATTGTAGCTCCCATAATTCTCAGATGTTGTGGGAAGGGTCTAGTGGAAGAGAATTGAATGATGGGGGTAGTTTCCCCTATACTGTTCTCCTGGTAGTGGATAAGTCTTACCAGATTTGGTGATTTTATAAGGAGTTTCCCCTTTTGCTTGACTCTCATTCTCTCTTGTCTGCCATGATGTGAGATGTGCCTTTCATCTTCTGCCATAATTATGAGGGCTTCCCAGACATGTGGAACTATGAGTCCATTAAACCTCTTTTTCTTTATAAATTACCCAGTTTCAAGTATGTCATTATCAGCAGCATGAGAAAAGGCTAATACAGGTTCCATTAAATAATGTTTATTAATTGCATTATTAATACATTTATCTTTAATATGTTTTATCTGCATGATTTCTCAAATTTAAAAATTATATTAAAATTTTATACAAAATACTAACAGTAGGTTCACAAGATTCTCAGTCTACTCCTGCAAAAATCTATTATTGTTATTCTGAGATTTGCTTTTAGGGATAAGTTTAGGAGTCCCTTCACATTCTGATATGCTCCAAATTATCTCTCATAATTCTCTTATTAACGTATGACATTAAGGTATATTTTGACTACTATGAATATAAGCACACTGGCTCTGGTTTTTGGCTGGTTGATTAGTTTTGCTTTAGAATCTTTCAGAAACTTATTTTCCCTTTACCAGGAAAAAATATGTATTTGACTACAAAAAGTAAACTATATTTATTTTGGTTATTGATATACTTTTCTCTTGTACACAAGTGCTAAATTCAAACTTTGCATACATTTTTAAAGCTTCTGTTTACATCACATCAGCTAACATTTCATTAGCTAAAACAAGTTATCAGAGAGGGTGTGAATTAGGACTGCCGACCCACATAAGGGCCCACTTATTCCAAATTATCTGGACAGATTATTTCTTCCATTTTTTTTTTAACAATTTCAAAACAAACAAATTTTACCATGCCCTTTTATAGAGCAAAGATTTTTTATCCCCCCATATACAGGATGTAGTCCTTCATGCCCTCAGCTTTAAGCAAAGACTTCTTACTAAATTTCTCATCTCCTTTGCTATTGAGTTTATCTCCTATCCTACAAGCCTGTGCTATCATTGGATGGTAGTTTCTGGTTTCTAGGATTCAGTTAGAAAACAGGATGGGGCCAGGTGTGGTGGCTCACACCTGTAATCCCAGCATTTTGGGAGGCCACGTTGGGAGGATCACTTGAGGTCAGGAGTTCGAGACAAGCCTGGCCAACACGGTGAAACCTCTTCACTACTAAAAATACAAAAATTAGCCAGGTGTGGTGGCATGCA
>NW_022332149.1:0-7348 GCF_002776525.5 Piliocolobus tephrosceles | reverse complement strand
GTTCTGTTCCATTGGTCTATATCTCTGTTTTGGTACCAGTACCATGCTGTTTTGGTTACTGTAGCCTTGTAGTATAGTTTGAAGTCAGGTAGCGTGATGCCTCCAGCTTTGTTCTTTTGACTTAGGATTGTCTTGGCAATGCGGGCTCTTTTTTGGTTCCATATGAACTTTAAAGCAGTTTTTTTCCAATTCTGTGAAGAAACTCATTGGTAGCTTGATGGGGATGGCATTGAATATATAAATAACCTTGGGCAGTATGGCCATTTTCACGATATTGATTCTTCCTATCCATGAGCATGGTATGTTCTTCCATTTTTTTGTGTCGTCTTTTATTTCACTGAGCAGTGGTTTGTAGTTCTCCTTGCAAATCAATAAACGTAATCCAGCATATAAACAGAACCAAAGACAAGAACCACATGATTATCTCAATAGATGCAGAAAAGGCCTTTGACAAAATTCAACAGTCCTTCATGCTAAAAACGCTCAATAAATTCGGTATCGATGGAACGTACCTCAAAATAATAAGAGCTATTTATGACAAACCCACAGCCAATATCATACTGAATGGGCAAAAACTGGGAAAATTCCCTTTGAAAACTGGCACAAGACAGGGATGCCCTTTCTCACCACTCCTATTATGTCTTTTATTTAAACACTGATGGCTGAAATTCATCTTTTCCTTTGGCATGTTACTTTCCTTTATGTATTGTAGTAAATTTTCACATCCTCTCCTAATTTCTCTTGTCTAGGCCATCTTTGGTCAAACATTCTTTTTGAATTTAACAGAATGTGCAATAAGCATATGTGTTTTTAAAAACTATTTTAAAATTGGCTAAATATTATCATGTTACTGGATCTCTATTGTTCATATGCTGATTATTTTGTGCATAAAATCCTTGCTGGATTTTAGCTTTCCCCATGTAGGTTTTTCTTGCTGAGTAGCCACTGTATGTATATTCAAGGAAGTGAAATTTAATCATATTATATTCTCTAATCAGAAAGTCCCATAGAAAAGTGAATTTTTTGTCACAAGTCTGTAATGTATTTTAAGGTCAAACATAGTAGTTTGGGGTATTATCCATTGTTTTGAATTATTTATATCTTTTCACTTCCATTTTAGCACTCATAATAAATATTTAACACTTTACTTCCTAGATCATGATACATAGTTAATTACAATAGGAAATTCAAGACATATTAAGAATATAGTGAGCACCTGAGTCAGGGAGAGGACACTATCAGTAGGGATAATGACTATTATAGGGGGCTACTGGGGTCAGTCTGCTTATTTCCCCAATTTTTGTTTTTTCATGTTTAGTCTTTATGGTCAACAGACACTCCAAGTGAAAGTGATCCTTGCAGATAATAATCTTAAAGGGAAGGATTATTACAACTTCCTATCAAATAATTGGCGATGACTTTAATTCATATACTTACCCAAACTTAACTTTTATATTAATTGATTATAATGTTGCTAGATTAGTGATAATCATTAATCATTATGCAAAATAGTTCTTTTTTTTTAATTGTACTTGAAGTTCTAGGGAACAAGTGCACAACGTGCAGGTTTGTTACATATGTGTACATGTGCCATGGTGGTTTGCTGCACCCATTAACTCATCATTTATATTAGGTATTTCTCTTAATGCTATTCCTCCCCCAACCCCCCAACCCACGACAGGCCCCAGTGTGTGATGTTCCCCACCCTGTGCCCAAGCGTTCTCATTGTTCAGTTCCCACCTATGAGTGAGAACATGTGGTGTTTGGTTTTCTGTCCTTGCAATAGTTTCCTCAGAATGATGGTTTCCAGCTTCATCTATGTCCCTACAAAGGACATGAACTCATCCTTTTTATGGTTGCATAGTATTCCATGGTGTATATGTGCCACATTTCCTTAATCCAGTCTATCATTGATGGACATTTGGGTTGGTTCCAAGTCTTTGCTATTGTGAATAGTGCCGCAATAAACATACATGTGCATGTGTCTTTATAGTAGCATGATTTATAATCCTTTGGGTATATACCCAGTAATGGGATCGTTGGGTCAAATGGTATTTCTAGTTTTAGATCCTTGAGGAATCGTCACACTGTCTTCCACAATGATTGAACTAGTTTACAGTCCCACCAACAGTGTAAAAGCATTCCTATTTCTGCACATCCTCTCCAGCACCTGTGGTTTCCTGACTTTTTAATGATCGCCATTCTAACTGGTGTGAGATGGTATCTCATTGTAGTTTTGATTTACATTTCTCTGATGGCTAGTGATGATGAGCATTTTTTCATGTGTCTGTTGACTGCATAAATGTCTTCTTTTGAAAAGTGTCTGTTCATATCCTTTGCCCACTTTTTGATGGGGTTGTTTGATTTTGTCTTGGAAATTTGTGTAAGTTCTTTGTAGATTATGGATGTTAGCCGTTTGTCAGATGGGTAGATTGCAAAAATGTTCTCCCATTCTGTAGGTTACCTCTTCACTCTGATGCCAGTTTCTTTTGCTGTACAGAAGCTCTTTAGTTTCGTTAGATCCCATTTGTCAATTTTGGCTTTTGTTGCCATTGCTTTTGGTGTTTTAGACATGAAGTCCTTGTCCATGCCTATGTCCTGAATGGTATTGCCTAGGTTTTCTTCTAGGGTTTTTATGGGTTTAGGTCTAACATTTAAGTCTTTAATCCATCTTGAATTAACTTTTGTATAAGGTGTAAGGAAGGAATCCAGTTTCAGCTTTCTACATGTGGCTAGCCAGTTTTCCATTTCATTAAATAGGGCATCCTTTCCCCATTTCTTATTTTTGTCAGGACTGTTATTAAATAGGGCATCCTTTCCCCATTTCTTATTTTTGTCAGCTTTGTCAAAGATCAGATGGTGGTAGATGTGTGGTGTTATTTCTGAGGCCTCTGTTCTGTTCCATTGGTCTCTATCTCTGTTTTAGTACCAGTACCATGCTGTTTTGGTTACTGTAGCCTTGTAGTATAGTTTGAAGTCAGGTAGCATGATGCCTCCACCTTTGTTCTTTTTGCTTAGAATTGTCTTGGCAATGCAGGCTCCTTTTTCGTTCCATATGAACTGAAAGTAGTTTTTTTTTTTTTTTCTCCCATCTGCAAACAGAGACAATTTGATTTCCGCATTTCCTAATTGAATAGGCTTTATTTCTTTCACTTGCCTGATTTCCTGGCCAGAACTTCCAACACTATGTTGAATAGGAGTGGTGAGAGAGGGCATCCCTGTCTTATGGAAGTTTTCAAAGGGAATGCTTCCAGTTTTTGCCCATTCATTTTGATACTGGCTGTGGGTCTGTCATAAATACCTCTTATTATTTTGAGATATGTTCCATCAATACCTAGTTTATTAAGAAGGACTGTTGAATTTTGCCGAGGGCCTTTTCTGCATCTATTGAGATAATCATGTGGTTTTTGTCTTTGGTTCTGTTTATATGATGGATTACATTTATTGATTTGCAAATGTTGAACCAGCCTTGCATCCCAGGGATGAAGTTATCTTGATATTGGTGGATAAGCTTTTTGATATGCTGCTGGATTCAGTTTGCCAGTATTTTATTGAGGATTTAAGCATCAGTGTTCATCAGGGATATTGGTCTAAAATTCTCTTTGTTTGTTGTGTCAGTGCCAGGCTTTGGTATCAGGATGATGCTGGCCTCATAAAATGAGTTAGGGAGGATTCCCTCTCTTTCTGTTGATTGGAATAGTTTCAGAAGGAATTGTACCAGCTCCTCTTTGTACCTCTGGTAGAATTAGGCTGTGAATCCGTCTGGTCCTGGACTTTTTTTGATTGGTAGGCTCGTAATTATTGCCTCAATTTCAGAGCCTGTTATTGGTCTATTCAGGGATTCAACATCTTCCTAGTTTAGTCTTAGGAGGGTGTACGTGTCCAGGAATTTATCCATTTCTTCTAGATTTTCTAGTTTATTTACATAGAGGTGCTTATAGTATTCTCTGGTGGTGGTTTGTATTTCTTTGGGATTGGTGGTGATATCCCCTTTATCATTTTTATTGCATCTATTTGATTCTTCTCTCTTTTCTTCTTTATTAGTCTTGCTAGCAGCCTATCTATTTTGTTGATCTTTTAAAATAACCAGCTCCTGGTCTCATTGTTTTTTTGAAGGGTTTTTGTGTCTCTATCTCCTTCAGTTCTGCTCTGATCTTAGTTATTTCTTGTCTTCTGCTAACTTTTGAATGTGTTTGCTTTTGCTTCTCTAGTTCTTTTAATTGTGATGTTAGGGTGTCGATTTTAGATCTTTCCTGCTTTCTTTTGTGGGCATTTAGTGCTATAAATTTCCCTCTACACACTGCTTTAAATGTGTCCCAGAAATTCTGGCATGCTGTGTCTTTGTCCTCATTGGTTTCAAAGAACATCTTTATTTCTGCCTTCATTTTGTTATTTACCCCGTAGTCATTCAGGAGCAGGTTGTTCAGTTTCCATGAAGCTGTGTGGTTTTGAGTGAGTTTCTAGATTCTGAGTTCTAGTTTGATTGCACTGTGGTCTGAGAGGCAGTTTGTTGTGATTTCTGTTCTTTTACATTTGCTGAGGAGTGCTTTACTTCCAACTATGTGGTCAGTTTTGGAATAAGTGCAATGTGGTGCTGAGAAGAATGTATATTCTGCTGATTTGGGGTGGAGAGTTCTGTAGATGTCTATGAGATCTGCTTGGTGCAGGGCTGAGTTCAAGTCCTGGATATCCGTGTTAACCTTCTGTTTCATTGATCTGTCTAATATTGACAGTGGAGTGTTAAAGTCTCCCATTATTATTGTGTGGGAGTGTAAGTCTCTTTGTAGGTCTCTAAGAACTAGCTTTGTGAATCTGGGTGCTTCTGTATTGGGTGCATATATATTTAGGATAGTTAGCTCTTCTTGTTGAATTGATCCCTTTACCATTATGTAATGGCCTTCTTTGACTCTTTCGATCTTTGTTGCTTTAAAGTCTGTTTTATCAGAGACTAGGATTGCAACCACTGCTTTTTTAAATTTTTTTTTATTTTTTTATTTTTTTTTTGCTTTCCATTTGCTTGGTAGATCTTCCTCCATCCCTTTATTTTGAGCCTGTATGTGTCTTTGCATGTGAGATGGGTCTCCTGAATACAGCACACTGATGGATCTTGACTCTTTATGCAATTTGCCAGTCTGTGTCTTTTAATTGGACCATTTAGTCCATTTACATTTAAAGTTAATATTGTTATGTGTGAACTTGATCCTGTCATTATGATATTAAAATTTATTCACTCATTTATTTGTCAAAAATTTTGAGCACCTTTTATATACCAGCCATGTATTAGGTGTTATGGAATATAATGGTAAGAAAACATGCAAAGTCTCTGCTTACATAGGGCTTTCAGTCTGACAGTGTGATAATTGAGAAATTGCCATAAGAAAGCAGAAATACATAGTTACAAAAGGACACAGAGTCCTTGCTTTATGTAGTACACAGCTGCAATATACTAGGGAGGTGAGGTTAATATAATTTTATTCTTTTTTAGCTAGCATATATTTGTGAAAAGATAAAAGCAAACAGGAATTAAATGATCTTACATTATATACTTTAAATAATATTTTGCTACTTTTTAAACATTATTCATCCTGAATTATGGCATATTATGGAGATTATATAATGACAATTATGGCATAAACTTATTACTCCAACTTTAAGTAAAAACTTCTTTCTAAATCATCATGCATTCTTCATTTCTTAAAATTCTGGACATCTTGCTATGAAAAGCCTTCTGGTGTATGTACCTTAACCTTGTGTATAAATGGTATGGGAATCTTCTCTGCTATGATAGTAAAAATATATCGTGTCTGAAAAAGTGAACCCTGAAAAGTATAAAGTATACACACCTTACTTATAAAATATCAGAATTTTGTACTGAAGCATCTATTGAAACTTAAAAGTGGTGGTAAAAAGTATATGTGAGGATGCAGACAAAAAATATGAGAAATTATGATGTGATTCTCTATAGGCAGTGTTTATTATATTTGTATTTAGGATAATCGTACACCCCATTTGGGGAAGTTTAGTTGAGGTGCCACTAGGCACTAGACACGTTCACTCTTAACGCAGCCTGTCTTTGTTTACTCTAAATATGGGATAGTATAGCAAACCTCCTGAAAGGCAGTTTGGTATAATAGAGTAGAGTATGGTTTTTGGAACCAATTAGGCCTATAATTTTTATCCTACTTCTCCCATTTAAAAGCAATGTTACCTGGAAATAATTACTTTGTTTATTTAAGTCTCAGATTCCTCATCTTTAAAATGTAGATAATAATATCTGCCTTACATGATAGCTAGAATTAAATGGTAGAAAGAATATAAATGGCCTAATAATCCCTAACACTTGGTGAGAGCTTGGCAAGTTTTAGTGTCCTTTACTTTTCAGCTCTTTCTAATGTGTTTAAGAAGGATTTAGATTAATTAACTCTTTAATAATAATCTCTTGAAGATGGCCGAATAGGAGCAGCTTCAGTCTCCATCTCCCAGCGCGAGCGACACAGAAGACCGGCGATTTCTGCATTTTCAACTGAGGTACTGGGGTCATCTCACTCGGGAGTGCCGGACAATCGGTGCTGGTCAGCTGCTGCAGCCCGACCAGCGAGAGCTGAAGCAGGGCGAGGCATCGCCTCACCTGGGAAGCGCGAGGGGGAAGGGAGTCCCTTTTCCTAGCCAGGGGAACTGAGACACACAACACCTGGAAAATCGGGTAACTCCCACCCCAATACTGCGCTGTAACACCGGCACACCGGAGATTGTATCCCACACCTGGCCGGGAGGGTCCCACGCCCACGGAGCCTCTCTCCTTGCTAACACAGCAGTCTGCGGCAATCTAACCGCAAGGCAGCAGCGAGGCTGGGGGAGGGGCGCCCGCCATCGCTGAGGCTTAAGTAGGTAACTAAAGCCGCTGGGAAGCTGGAACTGGGTGGAGCTCACAGCAGCTCAAGGAAACCTGCCTGTCTCTGTAGACTGCGCCTCTGGGGACAGGGCTCAGCTAAAGGAGTAGAAGCCTGTGAAACGCGAACGACTCTGTCTGACAGCTTTGAAGAGAGCAGGGGATCTCCCAACACGGAGGTTGAGATCTGAGAAGGGGCAGTCTGCCTGCTCAAGTGGGTCACTGACCCCTGAGTAGCCTAACTGGGAGACATCCCCCACTAGGGGCAGTCTGACACCCCACACCTCACAGGGTGGAGTACACCCCTGAGAGGAAGCTTCCAAAGCAAGAATCAGACAGGTGCACTCGCTGTTCAGCAATATTCTATCTTCTGCAACCTCTGCTGCTGATACCCAGGCAAACAGGGTCTGGAGTGGACCTCAAGCAATCTCCAACAGACCTATAGCTGAGGGTCCTGAC
>NW_022332148.1:0-2031 GCF_002776525.5 Piliocolobus tephrosceles | reverse complement strand
CATCAGACAGAGTTCCACCCTTCCCTTCTTGGAACAGTTTCCTAACAGTGTGGCCGTGGATTCTGCAATGTGATATTTGGGAGCTCATTGAGGGCTATGCTGAGAAAGAATGTATCCTCAGACAGAAACTGGAAAGAAGCCTTCTGAGAAACTGCATTGCGATGTGTGAATGCAACTCACAGAGTTACACGTTTCCCATCAGTCATCTGTTTGCTAACACAGTTTTCTGGAAATCTGCAATGGGATATTTCTCAGCGCAATGAAGCTTATGGTGACAAAGGAAATCTCCTCAGATGAAAACTAGAAAGAAGCTTCCTTAGAAACTTCTTGTTGCTGTGTGAATTCATCTCACAGAAAACCAGTTATATTTCATGGAGTAGGCCATTAAAACTGTCTTTGAAGAAACTAAGAAATGTTATTTTGGATCGCATGGAGGCCTGCGCTGATAAAGGAAATATCATCAGTTAAAAATGAGAGAGATGCTTTCTGAGAAATTTCTTTGCGATCTGTGAATTCTTCTCACAGAGTTACAACATATTCTGTAGGAAGCAGTTTGTTAACATTCTTTTCGTGGAATCTGTACAGTGATATTTGGGAGCCAATTTGGGCCCCCTGTGAAAAAGGAAGTATCCTCACATAACAACTAGCGAATAGCTTTCTGAGAGATTGGTTTCTGATGTGTGACTTCATCACACCGATTTCCACGCTTCCCTTCTTGGAAGACTTTGCTAACACTGTTGCCATGGATTCTGCATGGGAGCTCATTAGGGCTATCGTGAGAAAGGATATATCCTCAGACAGAAACTGGAAAGAAGCCTTCTGAGAAACTGCATTGCAATGTGTGAATGCAACTCACAGAGTTACTCGTTTCCTTTGTGTCATCAGTTTTCTAACACAGTTTTCCGGAAATCTGCAGTGGGATATTTCTCAGCACAATGAAGCTTACAATGACAAAGGAAATCTCAGATGAAAGCTTGAAAGCAACTTCCTTATAAACTTCCTTTTGATGTGTGAATTCATCTCACACAGTTACACTTATATTTCATGGAGCAGGACTTTAACACTGTCTATGAAGAAACTAAGAAAGGTTACTTTGGATCGCATGGAGGCCTGCGATGGTAAAGGAATTATCATCAGTTAAAAATGAGAGAGAAGCTTTCTGAGAAATTTCTTAGTGATCTGTGAATTCATCTCACACAGTTTCAACTTATTCCTCAGGAAGCAGTTTGCTAACAATCTTTTCATGGAATCTGTAAAGTGATATTTTTGAGTAAATTCGGGTCCACTGTGTAAAAGGAAATATCCTCTCATAGAAACTAGAGAAGAGCTTTCTGAGAGATTGCTTTCTGCTGTGTGACTTCATCACACAGAGTTCCACGCTTCCCTTCTTGGAACTGTTTGCTAGCACTGTTGCCGTGGATTCTGCAATGTGATATTTGGAAGCTCATTGAGGGCTATGGTGAAAAAGGATATATCCTGAGACAGAATCTGGAAAGAATCCTCTGAGAAACTGCATTGCGGTGTGTGAATGCAACTCACAGAGTTACACGTTTCTCTTCAGTCATCAGTTTGCTAACACAGTTTTCTGGAAATCTACATTGGGATATTTCTCAGTGCAATGAAGCTTATGGTGACAAAGGGAATCTCCTCAGATGAAAATTAGAAAGAAGCTTCCTTAGAAACTACTTGTTGATGTGTGAATTCATCTCACAGAGTTACAGTTATATTTCATGGAGCAGGCCATTAACACTGTCTTTGAAGAAACTAAGAAAGCTTAGTTTGTATCGCATGGAGGCCTGCACTGTTAAATGAAAATCGTCAGTTAAAAATGAGAGAGAAGCTTTCTGAGAAATTTCTATGTGATCTGTGAATTCATCTCACAGAGTTACAACTTATTATTCAGGAAGCAGTTTCATAACACTCTTTTCATGGAATCTGTAAAGTGTATTTGGGAGTCAATTCGGCCCACTGTGAAAAAGGAAGTATCCTCATATAACAACTAAAGAATAGCTTTCTGAGATATTGCTTTCT
>NW_022332147.1:0-1905 GCF_002776525.5 Piliocolobus tephrosceles | reverse complement strand
GAGAAGATGCCCTGGTTAGGGGAAGCTCTGGCAGGTGTGATGATAGATGCCTCTGCACAATGACAGGGTGAGAGGGAAACCTACAGAGACAGTGGAGTTGGCTGAATACTACTCGGCTGTGTTGGTGTCCTATAAAAGGAGAATGAGAATCTGAGGACTGTTAACAGCAGTCGGTGGCTATGTGTGAGAGCCTTTTCAGTGTCTCATGGACAGTCCTTTATCTCCTCTAGAGGAAGGGCAGGTAGCATGGAATAGCAGCTGAAGACATCATTGTGAGGGTCACAGCACTCCAGAGATGTTTGACACTCAGCCAAGGCACGACTGTTGTGGGAAAGTCAGTGCCCTGCTGGGGAAACCTGAGATCCTGCAAACTGGAACAGAGCTATCTGATGGGTGCCCTCCAGGACCCAATGGGCATGCAGGAGAGGCTCACCTTTCTCTGGTAATAGTTTCCACTTCCTATACTGGAAGATGCTGCAGAAACCTCACCCCTGTGATGCAGCGGGAATCCCTCTCAGGAGCTTTGCAGGAACCAGCCAGCATGTCCTTGTAGGAGCCCACGGACCACTTCCAGGATTGGAATGTGAGGGTGTTTGATCAAAGCATCAGAATGTCAGGCTGGATGAATGAAAATCCTTTGACTTGAGGGCAGTTTCTCAGGACATGGGTTGATCCGGGACTCCAGGGTATGAGGCACACTCACTGCTGGGTGGCTCTATGTAGACTGGAAAAAGTAATGCCCAACTCTCAACAAGTTAGCCATGACTTAGTTGCCCTGGAACATGCAGAAGATGAAATAAGAAGGCTGAGGAAAGTCGAGGTGTGGATGAAGCCATTATGTGAGGCCAGAGGCCCATCAGGGTCATGTCCCACCAGAAGGCCCAGAGGGCACACCTTGTACCAGAGCCCTCATGAACGTGCTGGTGAGAGAGACCTGCATCAGTAAGAATTGTTGGGGTTCTGTCCTCTGTAGGATGGGGATGATGATAGGAAACGTGGTCCCAGAGTTGAGCTAGTTACTATCTGTTTGAGGATGTCGCCCTGAAAAGTTAGAGATCAAGTGGCGGCAGTGACCTGCAAAAGTCAGAGGGCACAGTTACCATGACAACCCCAACAGAGGTGCCAAGCTTGTGCTTCACCTGCAGGGAGTGTGGGGAGAGGGCAGTGTCTCAGGTTCAGAACAGAAGGGCAGCCAGCAAGGGCGCTGCTTGATATCTATGGAAAGAAGCAAGAATTGAGGAGCAGGAGGCTGAGCGTGGCTTTCAGATTCAGATCCCAGTGACAGAGGAGGAGTCCATACCCGTAGGAGGAAGACCCTGGAACAGCATGGCAGTGTATGCTGGCTCAATTCCCCGAGCTCTTCTGCAAAGGAACCTACAGCCATTTACTCAGGAGACTGTACACTGGGCAAGGGAAATAGGCAGAATTTGGGGGAGGATTGACATTGGGTGTGAGCTGACATTGATGCCCAGATTCCCACAGCACCATCATGTCCCATCACAGTGGGGCTTCCAGAGGCCGGGACACATTATAGCTCATAATCCCGTAGTCCCAGCCCTGTTTATTTCCTTATTTCCTGAGTGCATAATTGGTCTTGATGCACTGGCAGCTGGAGTCACCCCCACACTGGGTCCCTCGCCTGTGGAGTAAGGACTCTTATTGGGCTGAAGGCCAAAGGGAAGCCTCTGAAACTGCCCCCTTCTCAACTGAATCAGAAGTGATGTCACATCCCAGGGCAGGTCTTGTGGAGGTTACTGCAGGTATTGTGGGGGTAGCACCACCAGTAGAGAGCTGTAGGAAGTGGGGTGGTGCTGGGGTTGCCTATTAGCTCCGTGTATTCTGTCCTTGCTGAATCCTGATGGGGCCTAAAGAATGAACAGGATTACTTCAGACTTGACCTAGTAG
>NW_022332146.1:0-3464 GCF_002776525.5 Piliocolobus tephrosceles | reverse complement strand
TTGACCCATCTTGCTGGCTGTCCCTCAGGCCCTTAGTGTGTTCAAAATGAGCTCATCATTTTCCCCATCCTCTGCCCCCTTTCCTAAACCTCTTCTTTCTCCAATATTCTTAATACAAATTGGGTAGCTTCACTATCATCCTGTATTCCAAATTAGTCATCCTTGACTTCTCCCTGCTGATTTTACCTTCTAAATAGTTCTCAAATCTGTCGTCTCCTCTTCTGTCACCAAATGTCTTAATTCAGGGCTTTATCATCTTTCATCTGAACTCCCATGACACATTTCTATGATGTTTCTCTTCCTACAATGTTATTTCCTTCAAATGTGTCTTCCACACAGCCACCATATTGCTCTCTATAATATAAAACAAATCAGACCATGCCATTTCCCTGCTTAAATAACCCTCACCACCTACAGACTATAATCTTTGGGTGGCCTTCAAAGCTCTCAGTGGTTGGACATCCACTCCTCTTGTCTAGCCTCATTTTTAACCTCTTCCTTCTTTGAATTTCATCTTCTGGCATCTCCAAACCATGTGTGGTTCCCGGCATATACCATGCTATTCACTCTGTGCCTTTACTCCTGCCCTTTGCTATCTGGAAAGCCCTGTCCTCCTACCCCTACCACCTATTTTTACCCTACCTGATTCGTTTTTTGTTCATTTGTTTTGTTCTGAGACAGGGTTTCGCTTCGTCACCCAGGCTGGAATGCAGTGACGTGCTCACGGCTCACTGTAGCCTCCACCTGCCAGACTCAAGTGACCCTTCCACCTCAGCCTCCCCATAAGCTGGAACTACAGGCACGCACCACCACACCTAGCTAATTTTTGTATTTTTTGTAGAGAAGGGGTTTCACCATGTTGCCCAAGCTGTTCTCAAACTCCTGGGCTTAAGCGATCCACCCACCTTGGCCTCCCAAAGTACTGGGATTACAGGCGTGAGCCACTGTGTCCAACCTCCCTACTTGATTCTTATTCATCCTTTGAGAGGGTGGTTTTTAATATGTTAGGGGTGGTGGAAACCTTTGAGTGTGTGATGAATACCTTCAACCACTCTAGAAAAATGCACATAATCCCAAAATTTGCACACAATATCAGGTTGTAACTGCAAATTAAAACTTCCTTCAGCTCAAGCATTATCTTCTCCAGAAAATCTGTCCTAAGCCCCTACAGATTGGTTTGGTCTCACTCTTTCATATTGTTTTACAATATCGTGTATGTATTTCTATCATTGCACGTCCATATTATGTTATAGTTATTTATGTGGTGTCTTCACTATATTGTGAGCTTGTAGAGGGTAGTGACCGTCCTACTCATCTTTGTATCCTCAGCACCTAGCATAGCACATAGGAGTTATTACAGAAAATTTAAGATTGAATGCTGAAGAATAAACCATCTTTTATGTAGACCACTTAGCCATTCAGCAAGCACTTATGGAGAGTCTGCTACATACCAGGCTTTGTGCTGGATGCCAAGGATACAAAGATTACAAGACAAACATGGTTTTTGTCCTCATAGAGCTTATAATCTAATGTCAAAAAATATTTAAATCAGGCATTACAAAACCATATGGTAAGCACTTTGATGAGGGAAGTACAATGTAGAATAAGATTATATAAAAAGAGCAATTTATCTGTGTTTGGGAGGGCAGAGAGGGCCTTCCAGAAGGAGTAAATAGCATAACTGGGAGAGGGCTGGAGAGAATTTCCTGTCAGAGGACATTTACAGAGGTCTCGATGTGAAAGAATATGGGTCTAAAGAACCAAAGGAAGTTCCAGGGGGCTGAACACATGAGTTTGCTAGGCAGCAGGGGCATGATAAGAAGCTAAAGTAGTCTGTGCTAAACTACTGAGTTTACACTTGCTTAGTCAAGTAGTCCCTAGGAAGACATAAAATCATTTTCTTTTTCTTCACAAAGGTCCTAGCCAGTTTACGAAGAAAAGATTAGTCGTGTCAGTGCATGTCTATGTATAGAAAGTTCTGTTTACTACAGACCAGCTTTGTCAGCTGTCATGTGGCTATGGTCTCCGCCAGTTTGAAACAAAACCGACAAAAGAGGGATCCTGCAATCTCTCGGCTTTACACTGAGATGAAAACCACTTTATGTAGATTAGGCAGGATGGTGGAGAAGCTAAGAAAACTCTCTGAAGAAAACAGATATAAAACACATTAGGCTTTCTACTGCTCGTCTACTTTTGGTCTCAACTCCTTTCCCGTGAAGTTTTTGTTTTTTAAATTGATTTATTTTTATTTATTTTTTGAGACAGGGTCTCACTCTGTTGCCCAGGCTGGAGCACAGTGGTGCGATCGTGGCTCACTGCAGCCTCAACTTCCTAGGCTCAGGTGATCTTCCCACCTTTGCCTCCCAGGTGGCTGGGACTACAGGCACACCCCACCACCTCCAGCTCATTTTTATGTGTGTGTGTTTTTTTGTAGAGATGGATTTTCACCATGTTGGCCAGGCTGGTATTTTTTTAAAATACTTGCAATCAGGGATCATCCATAAGAAGCAAGTCTCACTCTAACTCCTTTTCTTTTTTTTTTTGAGACCGAGTCTCACTCTGTCACCCAGGCTATAATGCAGTGGCACGATACTGGCTATCTGCAACTTCTGCCTCCCAGATTCAAGCGATTCTCATGCCTCAGCCTCCAGGAGCAGCTGGGATTACAGGTGTCCACACCCAGCTAATTTTTGTATTTTCAGTAGAGACGGGGCTTCGCCATGTTGGCCAGACTGGTCTTGAGCTCCTGACCTCAGGTGAGCTGCCCACCTTGTCCTCCCGAAGTGCTGGGATTACAAGTGTGAGCCACTGCGCCTGGCCACTGACTCCTTTTCTGTTTGCGAACTTCTCTGGCTCATGTAATTATTGTCATAAGATTATGGGAAAATATGTACTTCCATTTTTGTCTTGAAGCATACTCTGTAACATATATAACTTAAAACATCTAAGAACATTTAAACATTTATTTCCAATGTCATAAACTTTAATAAGTAGGTCTTGTAAGAGTGGATCTTATCTGTAATCCCTGAAATAAGTTAACCGTCTAGTTAGCAGACTTTTTATCATACAGGAGTTTCTGTAAAACATTTCTCAAAAGAAAATATATATTGACATTCTATCTTTTTTCTCTTCCAGATACTATTTTTTGGATTTGGGTGGCTTTTCTTCATGCGCCAATTGTTTAAAGACTATGAGGTGAGAAGAAATAATTTTGTCATACTTACACTATATGAATTTAGATTGACAAGAAAAATGTCTCCATTAAAGAAACATTATGTTCATTTCCAAGATAGGAAGCTTTTACCAAATAAGTACTATATAACTATTAGATTGGAGAATATAATTAGGCTTAATTGATTTAAAAGGGGGGAAAAAGGCAAGCCAAATATAGCCCAGAAGTTAGGAGAAAGGAATGTTATGCCTTAGTCATATCAGGATATGCACCAATAGCAAATAGTTATTCT
>NW_022332145.1:0-1359 GCF_002776525.5 Piliocolobus tephrosceles | reverse complement strand
GGTAAGAGAGTTATTGAAATTACCTTTTGACCAACACCTTATAAAAAAAAAGACTTTATTCTGTTTTTATCCTCAGGGGACTCTGTAATGGAGCAACTATTTTTGATAAATTTTCTTAACTTCAGCATTTCTTTCTGTATCTTCATATAAATTTGCAAATATTCAAGATGTTATTTTTTTTAAAACTCTGGACCTACGAGAACCTAGGTTCACTTCAACCTTACTCTGGGCTGCCTTTGGCAGACAGTACATGTCCAAAGGGTATGCTGATTAAATTGCATTTGAGCTGGAGTGTACAACCCAGCTTCTGATTGCTAGAGAGCATTCTGGCTAACTCCATCTGTCTAGAAACGTACTGCAAAGTCAGGGACTGCGACTACTATAGTAAGACAATAAGACAATTCAGTTTGAAAACTAGTTTAGCCTCTGCTATGTGCCCAACACTTTACATGCAAAAAATCTTAGAAAATCCCCGAGCAAAAGATATCAAATACACGTTACTACTGAACATAAAGGTATGCCTTTATTCAGAGCGTACTATTTGCTTTTCATTTTTTTTTTTCTGAACTTTTTTTTTTCTATTATACTTTAAGTTCTAGGGTACATGTGCATAACATGCAGGTTTGTTACATATGTATACTTGTGCCATGTTGGTGTGCTGCACCCATCAACTCGTCAGCACCCATCAACTCGTCATTTACATCAGGTATAACTCCCAATGCAATCCCTCCCCCCTCCCCTTTCACCGTGATAGGCCCCGGTGTGTGATGTTCCCCTTCCCGAATCCAAGTGATCTCATTGTTCAGTACCCACCTAGGAGTGAGAACATGCAGTGTTTGGTTTTCTGTTCTTCTGATAGTTTGCTGAGAATGATGGTTTCCAGCTGCATCCATGTCCCTACAAAGGACGCAAACTCATCCTTTTTTATGGCTGCGTAGTATTCCATGGTGTATATGTGCCACATTTTCTTAATCCAGTCTGTCACTGATGGACATTTAGGTTGATTCCAAGTCTTTGCTATTGTGAATAGTGCCGCTATAAACATACGTGTGCATGTGTCTTTATGGCAGCATGATTTGTAATCCTTTGGGTATATACCCAGTAATGGGATGGCTGGGTCATATGGTACTTCTAGTTCTAGATCCTTGAGGAATCATCATACTGTTTTCCATAATGGTTGAACTAGTTTACAGTCCCACCAACAGTGTAAAACTGTTACTATTTCTCCGCATCCTCTCCAGCACTTGTTGTTTCCTGACTTTTTAATGATTGCCATTCTAACTGGTGTGAGATGGTATCTCATTGTGGTTTTGATTTGCATTTCTCTGATGGCCAGTGATGATGAGCATTTTTTCATAT
>NW_022332144.1:0-1563 GCF_002776525.5 Piliocolobus tephrosceles | reverse complement strand
TTTCTAACATTTACTTTAAATTTTCTTCCAGGTAATCCATATGCTTCGCTTTCATTGATATCAGTTTCCAGATCTTCATGTTGTTCTTCTGTTTGGACCATGTGCCCCTCCTCCTTCATTTTCCTTGACTGTCTTTGTTGCAACCTGTTCATTATAACAAAAGCCACCATACACTCTTCAAAGACGAGGCTTATAGAGATCATCCTCACCAATCAGTCCAGCCAGTAATTTGGGTCTCTCAAAACTTCATAGTATTCAAACTTCTGTCTCTGTTCTTAATGGTCCCTGGGTTTTAGAGGATGATAGATTCTGTCAGAAATTACGGGTAGGAGAGGTAGAAACTATTTACTCAAGCAGCCCCTTGAAAATTTGGACCACTTGACAAAGTTTTTTTATTGATGTATGATTCATCAAAATAATGTTAGTTCAAGCTTCTGTCAAACAGTCACTAAACATTGAAATTTTATCATTTGTTATTTGAATCTGGGGTTTATTCTTTGAGTATTTAGGTAAAATTACAAACTAGTTTAAATCTGCCTATTTGGCAAACTGATCTGTTGCTGAATTTCCATTTTCTGTGTTATCTCTGTGCATTTAAATCTAAATCCGTATTAGACATGCATCTAGAATGTGGAAAAGTGTCTTTAATTTATTTAATTTAATGGGGTTTCCAGAAGAAGTGAAAATCTCCTTTGTTTATAAAACACCTGACTATTGGTCAATAGTTTTCTCTTTAATTTTTCTCTCTCCTCTTCCATTATCTATAATAAGCAAGGAGAAATGAAGACACACCATCGACAGTTTGCTTAGATATCCCACCACCTAAAATTCTAACTGTCACTTACTAATTCTAACCTCATCCAGTGTAACATAACTAAGATATAAATTCTATAACAAGGTACACATACTTTCCAGTTCCAATACCACGTTTCTGACAGAAACAATGCAGGTGTGCTCTCTGCGAGGTGGTCATCTGAGGTCTGAGATGAGGGGTCACACAGGTATTTTTGATATTTAAGGGTTTGGGCAACAACAGTGATAACAATTCTGATCATCACTGGCTCTAACCGGAAAGTTTACAAGTAAAGTTTCTGCTGTTATTTGATTTTAACACCTGGTTAGAATGAAGCTCAGAGGAAGAGGTCACATCCTAGGCCACACAGTGAGGAGGAATGGAGCTGTGCTCTGCTCTCCACACTACCTACAAATCCCAGGCAAGGGACCAGGTTCCACTGACACGTGGCATCTGGAGGGCAGTTCTTAGGGGATGGTCTTAGCGCACCTGCTTCCTGGGGCAGGGGGCTTCCTCCTCTCAGTTGTGCACTTGCTCCTTCTGCCAGCTCTGAAGTGACCACTTGCATGGCCATGAATTATTCATATTCTCTCCCTTATTATGGCAAAAAGCATATTTATTAAATTTTCAATTAATTTTCTCTAGAGCACACTGCATTAGCAGAAAGGAATAAATCACATTCCTTCACGTCCCCCACAGCCCAAGATTCCTGAAGACAGAGCTGATGTGATGTACTCATAGGTGGATCTCTGCTCCATCTATGAGGAGGT
>NW_022332143.1:0-2299 GCF_002776525.5 Piliocolobus tephrosceles | reverse complement strand
AAGGGCAAATAGCAGCACTGTTGTGCCTTGGCAGGTTCCTAGCAAGAGGAAAACAAAGGAAGATTCTGAGGTCACAAGCAATAATATTTCTTAGGTTGAGATTTGAAAAGTAGTAGTGAGTAGCATGGCTTGTGTTGTTTTTCTTACTCTCCTGGCCCCCTGAGCCCACGTGCCTAATCATGAGACATTCCCTGTGATATCCATTGCCAAGAGCAGGCTCCACGGGATAAAGGGGGCTGAATGTACCTGGTGTGAATGCCCAGGTGAATAGCGCATGCATGCTGCCACTTCTGGTTAGATGTATCTTGCCAGAATCAATGTGTTTGGACTAATGTTACGTCATATCGGGGCCAAAAGCGTTCTCCATCCTGCATGCATGCTTAGTCACATGCCATAGACATCTAGGCTGGCTTTAGAGTCTTTTCAATTTGTTGCAAGGCAATCTTACATGTAAGAGAAGTAAGTGGTTGTACACAGGGTTGGTAATGAGAGATCATAGGAACAACCTCTTGCCTCAATATCTTTCCCCATGTCGAGGAATCTGTATTCTGTTTATTTTTGGATTAAGAGTTGCTATCTCCAGGTCCTAGTTGGTCCTCCATCATGTGATGAGGGCAACACAGCAAGATGAATATTCACACATTGAAAGTATTTTCATCAGACTTTACAAGATGACTATCTTCCAAAGATAAAATAAGAGCTCTGAAAGTAATGAACAAGGTGAGTGGAAGGGATGAGAGAAGAGGGGGAAATGAGAAGAAAAGTGAGGGGTACAAAAGACGTGCTCTCCTGGTCTGCAGACGTGGCTGTACTCCCTCTCCATCTCTTCAAGTGCATGCAAATGAAATTACATGTGAGTAAATGTGTGTATATATGTGTGAGTGTGAATGAGAGAGAGAGAGAGGAAGGATATATGTGTGAGTCTTTTTCAGAGAAATCAGCTTTGAACTGTTCAGTCTATGCCAGAGCTTCCAGTGTTCCCAGGAGCACCAACCCCAGCTCTGAACCTGGAGCCGGTGAGGAAGGCAGGCAGCTGTGCATTAGGCTGTGGCAGCTACAGCTATGAAATGGACTGTATTCTGCTCCATCCTATTAGTGGGGTGATACTGGTGAAATGGGCTTCTTACTTGATTCAGGAGGTTAGTAAACATGCCCCAGAAAAAGCATTTTTCAAGAATTCACTATGATCTCACTTACACACCAGTTACTAATCAACTAACAACAAATCGTTTAAATGCATGCATATAAATATGATTACATTTTTTTTTTTTTTTGGCAAGGCGCGGTGGCTCATGACTGTAATCTCAGCACTTTGGGAAGTCAAAGTGGGTGGATCATCAGGTCAGGAGTTCAAGACCAGCCTGGTCAAGATGATGAAACCCTATCTCTACTAAAAATACAAAAAATTAGCCAAGTGTAGTGGCAGGTTCCTGTAATCCCAGCTACTCAGAAGGCTGAGGCATGAGAATTGTTTGAACTTGGAGGGCAGAGGTTGCAGTGAGCTGAGATCATGCCAGTGTACTCCAGGGGGACAGATTGAGACTCCGTCTCAAAAAAAAAAAAAAAAAAAAAAAAAAAAATTTAGAGAGGATCTCACTCTGTTGCCTAGGCTGGAGTGAAGTGGCATGATGTCGGTTTGCTACAACCTAAGCCTCCTGGGTTCAAGTGATCCTCCCACCTCTATAGGATTGTTTAATGTATATTTTAAATATTTTTACTTTCAAATCTGGAATGACTTAATCTAAGTGTGTGCCATGAACTGCTTTGAGACCTTAATAATTAGTAACAGCAATAAAAGGCAAAAAAGAAGCAACAATAAAAACTAAAATTCAATCAATGCTTACGTTGAAAGTCACTGTTCTAAGTGCTAATGGCATCAACCATTTAGTCTTCATAATCTTACAATCAAAATTTATTATCCCATTTTACAGATGAGGATGAGGTGAGATTAAACTGTAAATTGCTAACATGAAAATGCAATCTTGAAAATTTCTAAAAAGTAGTTTATTTTTTGAAATAGCAAACAATATTTTTACCTTTAAAACATATTTACAAATTTAATGTCAGAAAAAGCATTTTAGGAAAACTCAGTAGAATTGAATGTGAAAATATTGTCCAGATCTCTTTATGGCCTATAAGCTTAAAAAGACTTAATACCTGCTCTTGAAGAGTACATTCCAACCTGACTGGACTCAAACTTTGGTTCAAAATGGATTTTAAGAATGTAGATTTCTCCTTGTAGTGAATAAGCTTAATTCTACTAGCCCAAATCAACTCTTGGACTACGTGAAAATGCAAG
>NW_022332142.1:0-1854 GCF_002776525.5 Piliocolobus tephrosceles | reverse complement strand
TTAAAAACTAGCCAGGCATAGTAGTGCATGCTTATACTCCCAGCTACGTGGGAGGCTGAGGTGGGAGGATCACTTGAGCATGAGAGTTGGAGGTTGCAGTGAGCTGCGATCATACCACCAGGGAGCCACGACCCCATCCCCGCCTCCTTCCTCTGTCCTATGCTAGCAATAAATAAGTTTCCCAGCCACAAATAATTATTAGAACCTCCTCCCCATGTGCCAGCTTCAACCTCTGCTAGGTACGATACAGGGGCGGCCCTACCCTCTGGAATCTACAAAATGTTACACAGACACAGTATGTACACCGGGGAAGGGGGCCACCCCAGCAGCCCGTACCCTCGCCTGGTCCACAGTTAGCCCCACTGTTCTGCCTCAGCTACCTCTCTGAATAAGAAGATGGGAGCCCCCCTGAGGGAAGAGTTGCTATGGTGAGAGAAAGGAGGCCCTCAGGCCTCCTCCAAACAAACCAACTCCACCAGCCTCTGGCTCTTAAATAATCATCAGCATCCAGAAATTTAAGGACTCAGCCCTGGTAAAGGTGGCAAAGGGTCTGTCTTTCCCCTTACACAGAGGTCTTGTCTTGCTACCCTAATTGTAAAGGGGTGACTGGGAAGGGGTGGTAGGGACATGGTGGCGGTGGACTCCAGCCACACTTCTCCAGGCTTTCCTGACAGGAGCCTGCTTTTCATTTTTATTTTTATCCCATGACTTTTTAAAAAATCCTGTAACTTCTTTTTCATAACTTTTTTGGTAATTTTTCATAAAACTTTTTTCTACTTTTTTGCCAGAAGTTTTTTTGTCACAACTTTTTTACATTTTTTAATCCCATAACTTTCACCCCATAATTGCTTTTAATCCTGTAACTTTCTTTGTTCTTTTAATAAACACTTGCATAGTTATATTGCAATTTTGTAAAAATGAAACCAATTATCTCATGTCAAGCATGCCCAGCATTTGCACAGTGTCAATACCTTCAATACTACAGTTTTCAAGCACACAAAAGAAAATTTTAAGGAAAACACAGCACTTTGTAACAATTTAAGAATTTATTACATTACAGTAGCATCACACCAGCAGTCCATAATGCCACGTTAGGCAAAAGTCTTTCAGTATTTCCATTATACATTCTGTTTACAAGAATTCATAAATTGGTAAAATTCATTCTAAGAAAACTTGGCAAATAAAGCTTTGGACTGGAATTGGCATTTCTTTCTCCACTTTTCCGTCCCACTGTTTCTTTTAAGCTACAGTATTCATATTTTAAAATGTTTTAATTTATTTCAGAACGTTAAGATAGCAGTTGTATTTTTAATAGTTATTTTTAAATGACAAAGATAAAGTTTTAGAGAAATTATATTATAGATAGGGCTGGTTTATGTTTTCAAATTTTCTAAAAATCAGCTTTGGTTTTAGAGCTGATTTTTTTTCATTTCTGGAAAACCTATCAGGTTTAATCAAATACTTTAAAATGATTATTATATATTGCAATGTTTAAATAGGTGTTTTGATTCTTCCTACAGAAATACAGATTTATTCAGTTGAACTCACATTTTAAAATTCTATGTTTCTGATGAACTCTAACCTTCCAATGTTGCCTTCTAAGCAAATCGAAAGCTGCCTTACACTGAATGAGGAAGAGCACAAATACTTGGCTGAATGAGGTATCGCAAAAGACTGCGTGCACTTTGAAGAAAGACTTCGGTTATTATCATATGATTGCCATTCTTTTTAGCTTTTTCTTAAATATATGACAAATACCTACACAAAGAGTGGAATTTCAGTTAATACAGTAAATTTATTTTCCAGGCGGACATTCAGCTGAAATACGCCAGCGTGTGATTTAACCCATCGGCA
>NW_022332141.1:0-2284 GCF_002776525.5 Piliocolobus tephrosceles | reverse complement strand
TTTTTTTGATATGTGTTGGTAGGTAATAAACTGTTGCTGTTATTAGTGGAAGAGGCCGTAATATAACAAATATGTTTTTTTTTTTTTTTTGCAAAAATGTATATCTTAGTTTATCATTTGTTTCGAAAGAGTTAAAGATTCGTGACCATTTTCAAAAAATGTTTGATCTGTTTTAGACTGTTCCGTGTTTGTAATAAGTTGTAGCGGTTTTTTTTTTTTTTTTTTGGACTTTTAAAATTTTATTTTTTTCAGTTATAGCAATTTTTCCCCATCGAACACAAAAAAAAAAAATTTAATATTATACTGTGTCGTAAGATTTACAATTTGTTTTGATTCAAATTAAATGACTATTGTTTTGTCTGTGCGTAAGATAATCATATTAGCATTGATTGCTAGATTAATATAGGAGTTAATATCAACTGCAGCTGTTTTTTTTTTTTTTTGTACTCTCTTTTTTGTGTGTTTTTTTTAATAGTAAAATTACAAGCCAGCACGGACTGTCACATTTTGACTTCACAATTTAAACGCAAATGTATATATAGTATATATTTATCGCAGTTGTTATTTTTTGTTAAAAAAAAAAAAATATTTTTATGAATTTATTTATATTAACGCAGATTCAAACGTAAATTGTTAATTATAATATTGATTTAATTTATAGTTTTAATTTTTATGTGAAAAAAAAAAAAAAAAAAAAAAAAAAAAAACATAAAATAAATGGAATAAATAAAAATGATAAAAATGATAAATAGTAGTATTAAATTTTGTTCTGCATTTAATAAACATTGTATTATCAATTTTTTTCATTCAGAATACAAATGTATATATGTAATATTATGTGTATGCACAAATAAGGCAAACTATTATCGAATTTTAAAAATTATAACTTAAATATAATTATTAAATCCCCAAAAATATAAACGTACATTTTTGAATATACCATTTGTTAAATTATAAGTCATAGAACTGGATTATAATTTGGTGGGACTTTGTGTAGAAAAGGATGCTAATTTGATGAAAGTTTCTTTACAAATGTTCATGTTTTTATCAAATATACTTTTTTTAAATGTTTTCATTAAATCTTCATGAGTTGTCTTTTTATTATTTAGGTTTTCTTTTTTTGCTCTAATTTTTTTTTGAAACATCAGTTTCATTATATTCTTCTTCTAAATCATAATTAGATTTCATACAGATGTTTAGAAATTTTTTAACTTTTTTATTTTTTATCTGGATCTTTTAAATTGTTGTACATAAAAAAAAATACATCTATACATCTATGCACACTTATTTTTATTTTATTACATAAATTTTCAAAAACAGATAATCCAATAAAATTTATTTCATAAGAAATAACATATTCCAAATGTCTCATTTGGGGCAAATTAACTAGCTCTACAGGTGAATTTTGTCCAGATATTTTTGCAGACTCATTATCAGACTGATCTGAAGAGTCATAATGTGTTATAGGCATTTGCATAAGTTGAATATTTTCATAAAAACTTTTATACTGATCATATTTATATTGAGGAAAGTATTCCATTTCACATGTTTGCTCATCGATATTACCTGCACATACATAGGCTGTTACTTCCAAATAAAAACTGTTTTTGCCATTTATCCAATAATGATCTATTATGTGTGTGAAGTAACCTGATTTGAAATTTGGGGCATTGATATTAATATGTTTAGTGTATATATCCGATAGCATACTTAAGGTGTTATAATACTTATTTTTTTGGTTATTGTCTGAAATAATATCAATTGGCTCATTAAATGTTGCATCACATTTTTCGTCGTTTTCGTCATGTTGACATGTGAAGAATTTTGCTTGAATATTAGCATTAGACTTTGGCTTTTTGTTTTTCGTATAATTAAAAAAAAGTATAGAGTAACCCATATATCTTCTTTGATATTTGCCATTCCAATGTGAAAAGTATAAACGGCCTAGATTACTGATATTATGATAATACTCACTTGTGAATTCATGTTTATTTTCTTCTATATACTCAACTATTTTTGTCACATTATTAGTATATAACGTACTTTCTTTTTTGTTTTTTTTATTTAATACCAAATCTTTGTTCGCTATATTAGCTTGTTTAAAATTTATTTTTAGTTTCACTGCAGTCTTTATATGTATAACTTTTTTTTCTGCTGTATTTTTATTATTATCACTTGTTTTGTCTTTTTTAGAATTACCACCATCACTAGTATATGCCAGTTCCCAATTGCAAAAATAAAATATAAGGAATAACAACGAAATATACGATATATTCATTTTACA
>NW_022332140.1:0-4186 GCF_002776525.5 Piliocolobus tephrosceles | reverse complement strand
CAGACAAAAACCAAAAAGAAACATTCTCAGAAACTGCTTTGTGATGTATGAATTCATCTCACAGATTTACACCATTCTTTTCATGGAATAGTTTGCTAACACTATTTTCGTGGAATCTGAAAAGGGATATTCACAAGCTCAGTGAGGCCTGCAGGAAAAAAGCAAATTTCCTCAGACAAAAGCTAGAAAGAAGCTTGCTATGAAATTGCTTTCTGACGTGTGAATTCATCTCACAGCTTTATACAATTATTTTCATGGAACAGCTTTGTAGCACTGTTTTTGGAGAATCTGACAAGGGATATTTTGGATCACATTGAAGCCTATGGTGACAAAGGGAATATTCTGAGATAAAAACTAGATGGAAGCTTTCTGAGAACCTGATTTTTGATGTGTGTATTCCTCTCAAAGAGTAGCATGATTCTTTTCTTGGAGCAGTTTGACAAAATGCTTTTCGTGGATCTGCAAAGGGATATTTTGGAGTACATTGAGGAATATGTTGAAAAAGGAATTATCTTCAGATGAAGAGTAGAGAGAAGCTTTCTGAGAAACAGTTTTGTGATGTGAGAATTCATCTCATAGTGTTAGAGCACACTTTTCTTGAAGATGTTTATTAGTACAGTTTTTGGGAAATTTAGAAAGTATATTTGGAATTGCATTGAGGCCTATGGTGACAAAGGAAATATCCTCAGATAAAAACTAGAAAGAAGCTTTCTAGGAAACTGCTTTGTGATGTGTGAATTCATCTCACAGAGTTGCAATGTTGTTTTCATTGAGCAGTTTGCGAACACTGTTTTCTTTTAATCTGCAACCAGATTGGATATTTCGGAGTGCATTGAAGCTTATGGTGACAAAGGAAATATCCTCATATAAAAATGAGGCAGAAGTTTTCTGAGAAACCGCCTGTGATGTCTTAATTCATCTTACAGATTTACACGATTCTTATCATGTATAACTTTGGTAGCACAGTTTTTGGGGAATTTGCAATAGGATATTTGGGAGCGCACTGAATCCTATGATGACAAAGGAAATATCCTCAGACAAAAATCAAAAAGAAGCATTCTTAGCCACTTTATGATATGTGAATTCATCTCGCAGATTTACACCATTCTTTTCATGGAATAGTTTGCTAACACTGTTTTCGTGGAATCTGCAAAGGGATATTCGCGAGTGCTTTGAGGCCTATTATGAAAAAGGAAATATCCTCAGAACAAAACTGGAAAGAAGCTTTCTGAGAAACTGCTTTGTGATTTGTGAATTCATCTCAGTGTTACACGATTCCTTTCATGGAGCAGTTTGGTAGCACTGTTTTCTTTGAATACACAATGGGATATTTTGAGTGCATTGAAGCTTATGGTGACTGCTCAGTGAAATAAAAGAGGACACAAACAAATGGAAGAATACACCATGCTCATGGTTAGGAAGAATCAATATTGTGAAAACGGCCATACTGCCCAAGGTCATTTATAGATTCAATGTCATCCCCATCAAGCTAACAGAGACTTTCTTCACATACTTGGAAAAAAACTGCTTTAAACTTCATGTGGAATCAAGAAAGAGCCCGCATTGCCAAGACAATCCTAAGTCAAAAGAACAAAGCTGGAGGCATCATGCTACCTGACTTCCAACTATACTACAAGGCTACAGTAACTAAAACAGCATGGTACTGGTACCAAAACAGAGATATAGACCAATGGAACAGAATAGAGCCATCAGAAATAATACCACACATCTACAGTCATCTGATCTTTGACAAACCTGAGAAAAACAAGAAATGGGGAAAGGATTCCCCATTTAATATATATTGCTGGGAAAATTGGCTACAAAGCTGAAACTGGATCCTTTCCTTACTCCTTATACAAAAATTAATTCAAGATGGATTAGAGACTTAAATGTCAGACCTAATACCATAAAAACCCTAGAAGAAATCCAAGTAACACCATTCAGCACATAGGCATGGGCAAGAATTTCATGCCCAAAACACCAAAAGCAATGGCAATAAAAGTGAAAATTGACAAATGGGACCTAATTAAACTAAAGAGCTTCTGCACAGCAAAAGAAACTACCATCAAACTGAACAGGCAACCTACAGAATGGGAGGAAGTTTTTGCAATCTACTCTCTGACAAAGGGCTAATATCCAGAACCTACAATGAACTCAAACAAATTTACAAGAAAACAAAAAACCCCATCAAAATGTGGGCAAAGGATATGAGCAGACATTTCTCAAAAGAAGACATTCATACAGCGAAAAGACACATGAAAAAATGCCCATCATCACTGGCCATCAGAGAAATGCAAATCACAACCACAATGAGATACCATCTCACACCAGTTAGAATGACAATCATTAAAAAATCAGGAAACAACAGGTGCTGGAGAAGATGTAGAAAAATAGGAATACTTTTACACTGTTGGTGGTATTGTAAACTAATTCAACCATTCTGGACAACAGTATGACGATTGCTCAAGGATCTAGAACTAGAAATACTATATGACCCAGCCATCCCATTACTGGTGATATACCCAAAGGATTATAAATCTGCCCAAGGTCATTTGCTGCTGTAAAGACACATGCACAAGTATGTTTATTATGGCACAATTCACAATAGCAAAGACTTGGAATCAACCCAAATGTCCATCAGTGACTGACTGGATTAAGAAAATGTGGCACATATACACCATGGAATACTATGCAGCCATAAAAAATGATGAGTTGGTGTCATTTGTAGGGACATGGATGCAGCTGGAAACCATCATTCTCAGCAAACTATCACAAGAACAGAAAACCAAACGCTGCATGTTCTCACTCATAGGTGGAAATTGAACATTTATATCACTTGGACATGGGAAGGGGAACACCACACACTGGGGCCTATTGTGGGGAGAGGGGAGGGGAGTGGGATGACATTGGGAGTTAAACCTGATGTAAACGATGAGTTGAAGGGTGCTGATAAGTTGATGAGTGCAGCACACCAACATGGCCCATGTCTACATATGTAACAAACATCCACATTGTGCACATGTACCCTAGAACTTAAAGTATAATAAAAAATAAAATAAAATATTACTTGTAGCACTGGACTAGGTGCGGGTTATACAGCACTGAACAAACCAAAAAAAAAAAAAAAGGAAATATCCTAATATAAAGACTAGAAAGAAGATTTCTGAGAAGTTTCTTTGTGACGTGTTAATTCATATCACAAAGTTACCCATTTTTATCCATGGATCAGATAGTAAGTACTGTTTTTATATAATATTAGCAGGGAGACTTTGAGTTACATTGAAGCCCATAGTGACAAACGAAATATCCTCAGATAAAAACTAGAAAGAACAATTCTGAGAAACTTCTATGTGATGTGTGAATTCATTTCACAGAGTTACACTGTTGTTTTCAATGAGAAGTCTGCTAACACTCTTTTTGTGGAATCTGCGATAGGATATTTGGGAGCGCTTTGAAAATTATGGTGACAAAGGAAGTATCCTCTGATAAAAATGGAGTAGAAGCTTTCTGAGAAACTGCTTTGTGATGTGTCAACTTTTCCCACAGAGTTACACTTTTCTTTTCATTGAGTAACTTGCTAACACTGTTTTCCTGGAATCTGCAATGGGATATTTCGGAGCACATTGAAGCTTATGTTGACAAAGGAAATATCCTCAGACAAAAACTAGAAAGAAGTTTCTGACAAACTGCTTTCCAATTTGTGAATTCATCTCAGAGACTTACAATTTCCTTTCATGGAGCAGTTTGTTAGCACTGATTTTGGCATATCTGAGAAGAGATATTTTGGAATGCATTGAAGCCTGTGGTGCTAAAGCAATTATCCTCAGATAAAAAATAGAAAGAAGCTTTCTGAGAAACTGCTTTGTAATGTGTATATTCATCTCACAGAATAGCATGATTCTTTTCTTGAAGCAGTTTGGTAAAGCTGTTTTCATGGAATCTGCAATAGGAAATTTGGGAGCACATGAAGCCTACGGTGACCAAAGAAATATCCTCAGACAAAAAAACAAAAAGCAGCTTTCTGAGAAACTGCTATGTGATGTGTGAACTCATCTTACAGGTTTACACCTTTGCTTTTGTGGAGCAGTTTCCTAACACTATTGTCGTGAAATGTATAAAGGGATATTCACAAGCACAGCGAGGCCTGTTGTGAAAAAGGAAATATCCTCAGACAAAAACTAGAAAG
>NW_022332139.1:0-1192 GCF_002776525.5 Piliocolobus tephrosceles | reverse complement strand
CCAGCCAGCAGGGAGGGGAGAACAAGAGGACACAAACCTCCCTTCCTCTAAAGGCAGTTGCTGTGCACTGGCCTCATGTGCATTGGCCACTGCCTGGTCACATGGCCACTGCTTGCTGCAAGGGATGCTGGGAAGTTTTCATCTGGGATGCCAGTGCCCACCTGGGTGACTCCTGAGGCCGAGGGGAGAGAGGACATGAAAGAGAGTCACTGACTCTTCCCTCCGTCATGCATGTTGCTCCAGTCTAGGGCGACCCACTGCCTCAGCTTGCTCAGGACAGAGGGGGGTTGTGAGGCACAGACCTTTCAGTTTTATAACATGGGCAGTTCCAGGCAAAGCATCCCAGCTTGGCTGAGACTCAGAAGTTTCCTGGGATGTGGAATTTCTAGTGTTACAACCAGGAAAGTTTTGGGCAAACCTGGACAAGTCGGTCCCCTCTACTCCAGACACACTGGCGTCCTTTCTGCTCCTCCAGCAGGCCAAGCCATGGCCTGCCGTGGGGCCTTTGCATCTACTGTTACCCCTGTCTGGGATTCCCTTTCTGCAACTCTGTGCAGTGCTCACTCCTCTTCTGTTGAGGAAAGGCTGCTCTCTGGGTGTCCCCAGGAGCCTGGTCTGCTGTACTCAGCACTACATGCGCGGTGAAAATCCCTCCGTGCTCTTCATAGAATGAGATCAGTTCTTTCCACCTTTCCCTGCCCACTTCAGTTTCAAAGTCTCTAAGGATTATTAATTTTTATTCTCTTCATCGCTGAAAGATACATCCCTTTCCCTAAAGCTGTGGCTGGGTTCACGCATAGCCAGATAAATCTGATATTAATAATAACCTGAAGGAAAAACGTGTGTTAAATCCCAAGATTATGATGTAGGAAGCAGGGATTCTGAAGAAATGTGTAAGCCTAATAAAGGCCAAAGGGTGTGGATTAAAAGGAAACGTAGGGTGGAGAAACATTTCATGAAATAGAACCCCACCTCTTGGTGAGTTCATTGGTACGACCTTTCTAGAGGGCAATTTGGCAACTGGCCAATGAAAGTGCGTAACTTTTGGGCTCAAATTTCATTTATAGGCATTTATCCCTAGAAAATAGTCAGAAGAATATGCAAAGATGGATCTCTAAGGATTTTTATGAGAAGAAAGAAGTAGAAAGCATGAATGCCCGCTGGTGGTCCCGCACCCTGGCACCAGTGCTCC
>NW_022332138.1:0-6358 GCF_002776525.5 Piliocolobus tephrosceles | reverse complement strand
GTCTTCAGTCATCAGTTTTTTAACACAGTTTTCTGGAAATCTGCAATGGGATATTTCTCAGTGCAATGAAGCTGATGGTAACAAAGGAGATCTCTTCCGATGAAAACTAGAAAGAAGCTTCCTTAGAAGCTTCTTGTTGATGTGCGAATCCATCTCACATAGTTACACTTATATTTCATGGAGCAGGCCATTAACACTGTCTTTGAAGAAACTAAGAAAGGGTACTTTGGATCGCATGGAGGCCTGCGCTGATAAAGGAAATATCATCAGTGAAAAAGGAGAGAGAATCTTTCTGAGAAATTTCTTTGTGGTACGTGAATTCATCTCACAGAATTACAACTTATTCCTCAGGAAGCAGTTTGCTAACACTCTTTTCGTGGAATCTGTATAGTGACATTTGGGAGCCAAATCGTGCCCACTGTGTAAAAGGAAGTATCCTCACATCACAACCAGAGAATAGCTTTCTGAGAGATTGCTTTCTTATTTGTGACTTCATCACACAGAGTTCCACCCGTCCTTTCTTTTAAATGTTTGCTAACACTGTTGCCGTGGATTCTGCAATTTGATATATGGAAACTCATTGAGAGCTATGTTGAGAAAAGATATATACCCAGAGAGAAACTGGAAAGAAGCCTGCAGAGAAACTTCATTGTGATTTGGGAATGTCACTCACAGAGTAACACGTTTCTCTTCAGTCATCCCTTTCCAAACACAGTTTTCTGGAAATCTGCAATGGGATATTTCTCAGCACAATGAAGCTTCCGGTGACAAAGGAAATCTCCTCAGACGAAAACTAGAAAGAAGCTTCGTTGGAAACTTCATCTTTATGGGTGAATTCATCTCACAGAATTACACTTATATTTCATGGAGCAGGCCATTTACAGTGTCGTTGAAGAAACTAAGGAAGGATACTTTGGATTGCATGGAGGCCTGTTCTGATAAAGGAAATATCATCAGTTAGAAACGAGAGAGAAGCATTCTGAAAAATTTCTTTGTGATCTGTGAATTCATCTCACATGGTTCCAACTCATTCCTAAGGAAGCATTTTGCTAACACTCTTTTCGTGGAATCTGTAAAGTGATATTTGGGAGGCAATTCAGGCCCATTGTGAAAAAGGAAATATCCTCACATCACAACTAGAGAATAGCTTTCTGAGAGATTGCTTTCTGAAGTGTGACTTCATCACACAGAGTTCCACCCTTCCCTTCTTGGAACAGTTTGCTAACACTGTTGCCGTGGATTCTGCAATGTGATATTTGGGAGCTCATTGAGGGCTATGGTGAGAAAGGATATATCCTCAGACAGAAACTGAAAAGAAGCCTTCTGAGAAAATGCATTGCGATGTGTGAATGCCACTCCAGAGTTACACGTTTCTCTTCAGTCATCAGTTTGCTAGCACAGTTTTCTGGGAATCTACAATGGGAAATTTCTCAGTGCAAGGACGCTTACTGTGACAAAGGAAATCTCCTCAGAGGTAAACTGGAAAGAAGCCTCCTTAGAAAGTTCTTGTTGATATGTGAATTCATCTCACAGAGTTACACTTATATTTCATGGAACAGGCCATTAACACTCTCTTTGAAGAAACTAAGAAAGGTTACTTTGGATCCCATAGAGGCCTGCGCTGATAAAGAAAATATCATCAGTTGAAAACGAGGGAGGAGCTTTCTGAGAAATTCCTTTTTGATCTGTGAATTCATCTCACAGAGTTACAATTTATTCCTCAGGAAGCAGTTTGCTAACACTCTTTACGTGGAATCTGTAAAGTGATATTTGGGAGCCAATTCGGGCACAATGTGAAAAAGGAAGTATCCTCACATAACAACTAGGGAATAATTTTCTGAGAGATTGCTTACTGACGTGTGTCATCATCACACAGAGTTCCACCCTTCCCTTCTGGGAACACTTTGCTTATACTGTTGCCATGGATTCTGCAATGTGATAATTGGAGGCAGATTGAGGGCAATGGTGAGAAAGGAGATATCCTCAGACAGTACCTGGAAAGAAGCCTTCTGAGAAACTGCATTGTGATGTGTGAATGCAACTCACAGTGTTACACGTTTATCTTTAGTCATCAGTTTGATAACACAGTTTTCTGGAAATCTGAAATGGGATATTTCTCAGGGCAATGAAGCCTTTGGTGACAAAGGAAATCTCCTCTGATTAAAACTAGAAAGGAGCTTCCTTAGAAACTTCTTTTGATGTGTGAATTCATCTCTTAGAGTTACAATTATATTTCATGGAGCAGGCCATTAACACTGTCTTTGAAGAAAATAAGAAAGGTTACTTTGGATTGCATGGAGGTGTGCACTGGCAAAGGAAATATCATCAGTTAAAAAGGAGTGAGAAGCTTTCTGGGAAATTTTTTTGTGATCTGTGAATTCATCTCACAGAGTTACAACTTAATCCTCGGGAAGCAGTTTGCTAACACTCTTTTCGTGGAATCTGTAAAGTGATAATTGGGAGCCATTTTGGGCCCACTATAAAAAAGGAAGTATCCTCCCATAACAACTAGAGAATAGCTTTCTGAGAGATTGCCTCCTGATGTGTGACTTCATCACACAGACTTCCAAGCTTCCCTTCTTGGAACAGTTTGATAACACTGTTGCCATGGATTCTGCATTGTGATATTTGGGAGCTCATTGAGGGCTATGGTGATAAAGGATATATCCTCAGAGAGAAACTGGAAAGAAGCCTTCTGAGAAACTGTATTGTGATGTGTGAATGCAACTCACAGAGTTACACATTTCTCTTCCGTCATCAGTTAGCTAACACCGTTTTCTGGAATCTGCAATGGAATATTTCTCAGCGCAATGAAGTTTATGGTGACAAAGGAAATCTCCTCAGATGAAAACTAGAAAGAAGCTTCCTTATGTATTTTCCTGTTGATCTGTGAATTTACCTCACAGAGTTACACTTATATTTCATGGAGCAGGCCATTAACACTGTCTTTGAAGAAACTAAGAAAGGTTACTTTGGATCGCATGGAGGTCTGCCATGATCAAGGAAATATCATCAGTTAAAAACGAGAGAGAAGCTTTCTAAGAAATTTTTTTGTGATCTGTGAATTCATCTCACAGACCTGCAACTTATTCCTCAGGAAGCAGTTTGCTAATGCTCTTTTCCTGGAATCTGTAAAGTGCTATTTGGGAGAGAATTCAGGCCCACTGTGAAAAAGGAAGTATCCTCACACAACAACTAGAGAACAGCTTTCTGAAAGATTGCTTTCTGATGTGTGACTTCATCACACAGAGTTCCACCCTTCCCTTCTTTTAACAGTTTGCTAATACTGTTGCCGTGGCTTCTGCAATGTGATATTTGGGAGCTCATTGAGGGCTATGGTGAGAAAGGATATATGCTCAGACAGAAACTGAAAAGCAGCCTTCGGGGAAACTGCATTGCGATGTGTGAATTCAACTCACAGAGTTACACGTTTCTCTTCATTCATCAGCTTGCTAACACAGTTTTCTGGATATCTGCAATGGGATACGTTTCAGCGCAATGAAGCTTATGGTGACAAAGGGAATCTCCTCAGATGAAAATTAGAAAGAAGCTTCCTTAGAAACTACTTGCTGATGTGTGAATTCATCTCACAGAGTTACATTTATATTTCATGGAGCAGGCCTTTAACACTGTCTTTGAAAAAACTCAGAAAGGTTACTTTGGATCACATGGAGTCCTCTGCTGATAAAGGAAATATCATCAGTTAAAAGCGAGAGAGAAGCTCTCTGAGAAATTTCTTTGCGATTTGTTAATTCATATCACAGTGCTACAACATATTCCACAGGAAGCAGTTTGCTAACACTCTTTTCGTGGAATCTGTAAAGTGATATTTGGGAGCCAATTCAGGCCCACTGTGAAAAAGGAAGTATCCTCACATAACAACTAGAGAACAGCTTTCTGAGAGATTGCTTTCTGATGTGTGACTTCATCACAAAGTGTTCCACCCTTCCCTTTTTGGAACAGTTTGCTAACACTGCTCCCGTCGATTTTACAATGTGATATTTGGGAGCTCATTGAGGGCTATGGTGAGAAAGGATATATCTTCCGACAGAAACTGCATAGAAGCCTTCTGAGAATCTGCACTGCGATGTGGGAATGCCACTCACAGAGTTACACGTTTCTCTTCAGTCATCAGTTTGCTAACACAGTTTTCAGGAAATCTTCAATGGGTTATTTCTCAGCGCAATGAAGCTATGGTGACAAAGGAAATCTCCTCAGATGAAAACTAGAAAGAAGCTTCCTTAGAAGCTTCTTGTTGATGTGTGAATTCATCTCACCGAGTTACACTTATATTTCCTAGTGCAGGCCATTAATACTCTCTTTGGAGAAATAAGAAAGGTTGCTTTGGATCGCATGGAGGCCTGGGCTTATAATGGAAATATCATCAGTAGAAAAGGAGAGAGAAGCTTTCTGAGAAATTTTTTTGTGATCGGTGAATTCATCTCACGGAGTTACAACTTATTCCTCAGGAAGCAGTTTGCTAATCTTCTTTTCGTGTAATCTGTAAAGTGATATTTGGGAGACAATTTGGACCCACTGTGAAAAAGGAAGTATCCTCACATAACAACTAGAGAATAGCTTTCTGAGAGATTGCTTTCTGATGTGTGACTTCATCACACAGAGTTCCACCCTTCCCATCTTGGAACAGTTTGCTAACACTATTGCCGTGGTTTCTGCAATGTGATATTTGGGAGCTCTTTGAGGGCTATGGTGAGAAAGGATATATCCTCAGAGAGAAACTGGAAAGAAGCCTTCTGAGAAACTGCATTGCGATGTGTGAATGCAACTCACAGAGTTCCACGTTTCTCTTCAGTCATCAGTGTGGTACCACAGTTTTCTGGAAATCTGCAATGTGGTATTTCTCAGTGCAATGAAGCTTATGGTGAAAAAGGAAATCTCCTCAGATGAAAACAAGAAAGTAGCCTACTTAGAAACTTCTGGTTGATGTGTGAATTCATCTAACAGTGTTACACTTATATTTCATGGAGCAGACCATTAACACAGTCTTTGAAGAACCTAAGAAAGGTAACTTTGGATCGCATGGAGGCGTGCGCTGGCAAAGGAAATATCATCAGGGAAAAACGAGAAATTTCTTTCGGAGAAAGCTTTCGGAGAAATTTCTTTAAGATCTGTGAATTCATCTAACAGAGTTACAACTTATTCCTCAGGAAGCAGTTTGCTAAAACTCTTTTCGGGGAATCTGTGTTTTCATCACACAGAGTTCCACCCTTCCCTTCTTGGAGCAGTTTGCTAACACTGTTGCCGTGGATTCTGCAATGTGATATTTGAGAGCTCTTTGAGGGCTATGGTGACAAATAAAGTGATATTTGGGAGGAAATTCGGCCCACTGTGGAAAAGAAAGTATCCTCACATAACAACTAGAGAATAGCTTTCTGAGAGATTGCTTTCTGATGTGTGACTTCATCACACAGAGTTCCACCATTCCCTTCGAGGAACATTTTCCTAACACTGTTGCCGTGGATTCTGCAATGTGATATTTGGGAGCTCATTGAGGGCTATGGTGAGAAAGGATATATCCTAAGACAGAAACTGGAAAGAAGCCTTCTGAGAAACTGCACTGCAATGTGTGAATGCAAATCACAGAGTAACACATTTCTCTTCAGTCATCAGTTTGATAACACAGTTTTATTGAAATCTGCAATGGGGTATTTCTCAGCGCAATGAAGCTTATGGTGACAAAGGAAATCTCCTCAGATGAAAACTAGAAAGAAGCTTCCTCAGAATCTTCTTGTTGATGTGTGAATTCATCTCACAGAGTTACACTTATATTTCATGGAGCAGGCCTTTAACACTGTCTTTGAAAAAACTAAGAAAGGATACTACGGATCGCATGGAGGACTCGGCTGATAAAGGAAATATCATCAGTTAGAAACGAGAGAGAAGCTTTCTGAGAAATTTCTTAGAGTTCTGTGAATTCATCTCACAGAGTTACTTTTTATTCCTCAGGAAGCAGTTGGCTAACACTCTTTTTGTTGAATCTGTAAAGTGATAATTGGGAGATTATTCGGGCCCACTGTGAAAAAGGAAGTGTCCTCACATAACAACTAGAGAATAGCTTTCTGAGAGATTTTCTCCTCATGTGTGACTACATCACACAGAGTTCCACGATTCACTAAGTGGAAGAGTTTGCTAACACTGTTGCTGTGGGTTCTGCAATGTGATATTTGGGAGCGCATTGAGGGCTATGGTGAGAAAGGATATAACGTCAGAATATGGAAAGAAGTTTCTGAGAAAGTGCAATGTGATGTGTGATGCAACTCACAGAGTTACGCGTTTCTCTTCAGTCATCAGTTTGCTAACACAGTTTTCTGGAAAGCTACAGTGGGATATTTCTCAG
>NW_022332137.1:0-3078 GCF_002776525.5 Piliocolobus tephrosceles | reverse complement strand
TCGAGGAAGAATCGTTCCAAGAATATGCTCTCTGATACGTGCATTCAATTCGCAGTGTTATTGCTGACAATATGTTGCCCAGTATCGAAACCATCTCCTTGAAGTATCTATGAAGGGATATTTAGTGAGGCCCGGAGGCTTGTGGTGAGCAAGGATACGACTTCCGATGAAGCCTGCAGAGAAATGTTCTGAGCAACTGCTTTGTGATGTGTGTATACGTCTCATAGAGATAAACCATTCTTTGGATTGAGCCGCTTGAAATCACTGTTTTTGTGGAATCTGAGGAAGGACATTTGGGAACGAGCCTTCGAATATGGGGAAAGAAATATCCTCAGGTAAAATCCAGCAGGAAGCTTTCTGTGAAACTGCTCTGTGTCATCTTAATTCCTCTCACTCAGTTAAGCCTAATTTTTCATTGAGCAGTTTTCTAACCCTGTGTATGTTTAGCCTGTGATGGGATGTTCAGGAGCACTTTGAGGCTTACGGTGAAGAAAGAAATATTTTCAGTCCGAAACTGGAGAGAAGCTTCCTGAGGAAGTGCTTTTTGAAGTGTGCATTCCAGTAACAGTGTTATACCTCTTTTCTCATACAGTTCCAGGGAAACCCTTTTAGAGAAACAGGTACCAGATGATATTTGGGACCATGTTGATGCCGATGGTGAAAAGGGAAATAGCCTCAGATAAAAACTGGAAAGAAGCTTTCTAGGAAACTATTCAGTGGTATCTGTAATCATCCCACATAGATAAAGCTTTACTTATATTATGCAGCCTGGAAACTGTCATGGACAGATCCATGAAGGGACCCTCGGGAGCACATTCATGACTAGGGTGGAAACCGAAATATCTTCAGATAAAACCTTGAAAGAAGATTTCTGTGAATCTGCTTTTTACTATGATTATTCATCTCACATAGATGAAGCTTTCTTTACATCACGCAGCTCAGAAACTCCCTCGTGAATGGATACACGAAAGGATATTTGGGATAACCTTTGGGCCTATGGTGAAATAGGAAATATAGTCAGATAAAAACTGGAGAGAAGCTTTCTGAGAAACTGCTTGGCGATGTGTGCATTCCACTCAGGGAGTTATAACGGTCTTCTCATAAGGCACAGTTTGAACACTGTTCCTGTAAAACCAAAAGTGTGATATTCAGAGCATATTGAAGACTATGACAAAAAGTGAAATGTCGTCCAATAAAAAACAAAAAGAAACACTCGAAGAAACTGCTCTCTGACATGTCCAGTCTTTCACTGGGTTAAAATATACTCTGCATTTCCCAGTTTGAAAGGCGGACTTTGAGGGTTTTGTGAAGGGATATTACTTGGCAACCGCAGGTCTGTGTCGAGCAAGGAAATGTCCTGCATTGAAAATCAGAGAGATCTTTCTGCGCAACTCTTTTTTGATGTTTGTTTTCATCTTATAGAGTTAAATCATTCTTTGAATTGAGCAGTTTGAAATCACTGTTTCTGGAGAATCTGAGAAAGGACATTTGCAAATGCTCTTTAGAATATCCTGAAAAAGAGAGGGTGGAGCAAGATTGCCGAATAGGAACAGCTCCAGTCTCCATCTCCCAGCAGGAGCGACACAGAAGACCGGTGATTTCTGCATTTTCAACTGATGTACTGGGGTCATCTCACTCGGGAGTGCCGGACCATCGGTGCTGGTCAGCTGCTGCAGCCTGACCAGTGAGAGCTGAAGCAGGGCGAGGCATTGCCTCACATGGGAAGCACAAGGGGGAAGGGAGTCCCTTTTCCTAGCCAGGGGAACTGAGACACACAACACCTGGAAAATCGGGTAACTCACACACCAATACTGCGCTGTAAGCACACCGGCACACCAGCAGAATATATCCCACACCTGGCCGGGAGGGTCGCACGCCCACGGAGCTTCCCTCCTTGCTAACACAGCAGTCTGCGACAATCTAACCGCAAGGCAACAGCGAGGCTGGGGGAGGGGCGCCCGCCATCGCTGAGGCTTAAGTAGGTAAACAAAGCCGCTGGGAAGCTCGAACTGGGTGGAGCTCACAGCAGCTCAAGGAAACCTGTCTGTCTCTGCAGACTCTGCCTCTGGGGACAGGGCTCAGCTAAAGCAGCGGAGGCCTGTGCAGACGCGAAAGACTCTGTCTGACAGCTTTGAAGAGAGAAGTGGATCTCCCAACACGGAGGTTGAGATCTGAGAAGGGGCAGTCTGCCTGCTCAAGTGGGTCCCTGACCCCTGAGCAGCCTAACTGGGAGACATCCCCCACTAGAGGCAGTCTGACACCCCTCACCTCAAATGGTGGAGTACACCCCTGAGAGGAAGCTTCCAAAGCAAGAATGAGACAGGTACACTCGCTGTTCAGCAATATTCTATCTTCTGCAAACTCTGCTGCTGATACACAGGCAAACAGGGTCTGGAGTGGACCTCAAGCAATCTCCAACAGACCTATAGCTGAGGGTCCTGACTGTCAGAAGGAAAACTATCAAACAGGAAGGACACCTATACCAAAACCCCATCAGTACGTCACCATCATCAAAGACCAGAGACAGACAAAACCACAAAGATGGGGAAAAAGCAGGGCAGAAAAGCTGGAAATTCAAAAAATAAGAGTGCATCTCCCCCTGCAAAGGAGCACAACCCATCGACAGGAACGGATCAAAGCTGGTTAGAGAATGATTTTGACGAGATGAGAGAAGAAGGCTTCAGTCCATCAAACCTCTCAGAGCTAAAGGTGGAATGACGTACCCAGCGCAAATAAACTAAAAATCTTGAAAAAAGAGTGGAAGAATTGACAGCTAGAAAAATTAATGCAGAGAAGGTCATAAACGAAATGACAGAGATGAAAACCATGACACGAGAAATACGTGACAAATACACAAGCTTCAGTAACCGACTGGATCAACTGGAAGAAAGAGTATCAGCGATGGAGGATCAAATGAATGAAATGAAGCAAGAAGAGAAACCAAAAGAAAAAAGAAGAAAAAGAAATGAGCAAAGCCTGCAAGAAATATGGGATTATTTAAAAAGACCAAATCTACGTCTGATTGGGGTGCTTGAAAGTGAGGGGGAAAATGGAACCAAATTGGAAAACACTCTACAG
>NW_022332136.1:0-2424 GCF_002776525.5 Piliocolobus tephrosceles | reverse complement strand
AGCCTTGACAGCTTCTACATGGTGTTAGCCTGTGAGTATGCAGAAGTCAAGAATTGAGGTTTGCAAACTTTTGCCTAGATTTCAGAGGATGTATGAAAACACCTAGATGTCCAGGCAGTAGTTTATTGCAGGAGTGGAGCCCTCATGGAGAACCTCTGCTAGGGCAATGTGGAAGGAAAATGTAGGATTCAAGTGATAATTCCTAAGAGCAAATATAGTTTTGATGAAGTCCAGTTAATCTTTTCCTTTATAGCTAGAGGTTTTTTTGATACCCTTTTAATACATTGTCCTTAGCTCAAATTATGATAACATCACTTTATATTTTCCTCTAGAAAACTAATAGCCTTATAGTATATGTCAAGTCTGTAATCCTTCTGAGATTAAGTTCTGTTTATGCTATGTCATAGAGGCCAATATTCATATTCATTATCTGTTTTCATAAAAATTCTGGCTAATAAAGCATCTTAAAATTTAGTGCTTAAAATCATGTAGCATTTATTTAGTTCATGAACCTAGGGGTCAAATGGATAGTCTATCTGGTTTTTGTTGATCTCATTCACATATGTGTAGTTGGCTGGATATCTATTTATCTAAGAAAGCTGCTCTTTGAGGCAACTGAAGTGATCCAAATCTACTTAATGCTTTTTTCTCCTGTTAGCATATAGCCTAAGAATAATTTCATGCCAGTATCTCAAATGCAAGAGTGGTTGCTGGCCTACACACACATGTAATTTTTACGGCAACTTACATCACGTTTGCTTGCTTACCATTGGACAAATAAAGACATATAGTTAATTCAGAGTCAGAGTAGGAAAGCAGTATAAGTTACATGTAAAAGTTTACATGAATAGCAAAAGGAAGATATAGTAATTAGCAATTTGTATATATACACCTTATAAGTTGGCTTCAAAATATGTATTTAAAGTAATAAAAAATCTAAAAACTGAGAAAATAACAAATTCATAGTAGTGTTTAGAAATTTTACCGTTTCTTGTTAAATAATTGATATGACATAGACAAAAATAACAGTGAGTTTACAGAAGATTTAAATAAAACCAAAAATATCACCTCTCAAATATCTGTAGCAATGATTGTTTTAAGAATGTTCTATGTGTTGAGAATATTTTTTATAAAATAAAATGTAGATTTGAAAATGTTATTAAATGCTTTTATTTTTATGCACATCACTTTTTCAATATTTAAATATTTTATATGACAAATGAT
Source organism: Piliocolobus tephrosceles (assembly GCF_002776525.5). NCBI lineage: Eukaryota > Metazoa > Chordata > Mammalia > Primates > Cercopithecidae > Piliocolobus > Piliocolobus tephrosceles. The sequence goes on along the minus strand of NW_022332136.1, from coordinate 1,200 downwards.
AGTTTCTTGCTTAACTGTTATGTTCCATTTCAGATTATTAATTTTATATGTTAATGTGGAATCTCATTAAATACATTTTCATTTCATGCTGAAGTGTAATGATTTTCGAAGGGTGAATATTCTATTAAAAACATTCCAACTATGTTTTAGCAAGCTAAGAATCTAGTTTGGTTCCGTTATTTTTAGATTACGTTTAACAATTTTTATTTTAAATAATTTCAATACTCCAACTCCTAGAAGGAGTACATCAGTCTTTAAAAAGGTAAAGAAAATTGTAAGGCAAAATTAGAATATTGGAACAACAGTTTTTCCATATTACTGTATGATATTTCATAACTGAATTACAGTTATCATTAAAATAGATAATGATCTTGATACTGCACATGGAGGAAAGCTATTACCACAATCTTTCAAATTTAATATTATGCTTTCAATTTTGATTTTCCTTAAAAGAATTTACACAATGGAAAATTTGTGGATCTGGAATTAATTTATTTCATCAAAACATAATTTAAATAAAATAATTTTACAGTATTGTTAGAACTGACTATTGATGAAAGATTGAAAACAGAATTTGAAGATAATCACTTCCTTTATTTTGAATAAAAGTTTAAAATGAATATTTTGCTGTAGCTGAAATTGCTTAAAATCTGTCATTTTTAATCTAACAATTAACTCATCAAGACTTGTTTCTCCATTACCAATGTATTTAAAAAACAAAAAACAAAACAAAACAAAAACAGAAATGCCTGAGATATGGCCAGGAGTAGTGACTCACGATTGTAATCCAGCACTTTGGGAGGCCAAGAAGAACAGATCTGTTGAGGTAAAGAGTTAGAGAATAGCCTAGCTAACATGGTGAAACCCTGTCCCTGCTAAAATTTAAAAAAATAGCTGGGTGTGGTGGTGCATGCCTGTAATTCAAGCTACTCAGGAGGCTGAGGCACAAGAGTCCCTTGAACCTGGGATACCAAGGTTGCAGTGAGCCGAATTTGCACCAGTGCGCTCCAGCCTGAGAGAAGGATTGAGATTTTGTCTCAAAACAGCAACAACAACAACAAAAAACTTTAGATAAAATTATAATTTGACAGTTTAAGCAAGAAGCAATCATTTGACACTTAAAATATGTAAATGTAAAATAAGTGGTGTACATAAAATATACTTAAAAGCATTTAATAACATTTTTCAAATCAGTATTTT
>NW_022332135.1:0-4029 GCF_002776525.5 Piliocolobus tephrosceles | reverse complement strand
CTTTTTAGTAGAAGTTGAATTGGGTACATACATGGTATAAGAAGAGTAGATTTTTGAATGTCAACGTTAATAATTTTATCCCTATTAGCCTTATGATCATTTATTTAACATGTTATAGGAAGGCATTTTCATTTTAACAGGAGATTGATTACTGACCATGACTATTTTAGCTCTAGAATTACCCAAATACTGACATACTGAGGAACACCATTGTAAATGACTCACCTGTGGAAATAACCCTCTTTGTACATGTATACACAAAAGTGATCCTAGGAAAATATAGATTTCCTTTACAATTTTCCAAATTTTAAGTTGTCAGTTACTGTCTGTCTTTGTGGTGTGTATGTCTGTATATGTGCATTTTCTGAAAAACACACTACCAACTCTTGGATGCTTTCCCCTCTCAACACAGTAATTATATTTGTACTTAATTTTTAGCTTGCAACATATAATATTTTGCCAAATATGATCATTCAGAGTCATTTTGACACAAGCTTAGCATCATAAATATTGACTGTGTAAGAACATTGACCATATTTGCCTAAAATATGAGGATTTTGATCCAAGTACATGAGAATTTAAAATTGAAAATATGCAAAAGTCTCTTTTAGTCCAGGATCTTCAGAGGCAGTTGATGGGTGTGATTTGTCATCATTGCCAATGCACTCAGTTTAGGCTTTGATTTCAATAATTACTCTTTACCTTGTATCAAAGGCCAGTCACTGCTGCAGACAATCAAATAATAATAATCAATCTATAACCAAAACCAAAACGATGATACTCCTACACCATCAAAGCCTCTTTCTGCCTCTCTGGTATTTGTTTTCTGGAAACAAACAAACAAACAAAAACAAAACAATCGCATAGCCAAACTCTGACCATACAAATTCTCTGAAATATATTTCACAATCCTGTCAGTATTTATCTACTTATCTTCCAAGAATCCTGTATTTATAAAGATGAAAATGGCCTAGGAGATATTTGAGCAGATGGAAAGCCTTTTGCTTCACATACTTTGCACTTTATTATAAAACCACGACCTTGTTGGCATGATTATGGTTTTCAGCAACCATCAGTTAAATTTTGCTGTTGGAGAGCTGATGTACTGAACACTCCCAATTGTATATGGGAAAGTGTCCTCACTCACACCTGTAAGACAAACACTGGTATTCTCTGATCTTTTAAATAATGGTATAGCTCCCTTACTCTTTGCTTTCTCTCTTCCTTCCTGTATTTCTTTTATCCCCCTTCTTTCCTCCCTCCCACTCTTCCTTCCTTCTTTCCTAGTACTCAGCCTAAACACTATTACATGGCTTGAGTAAATTAAGAGTCTATGGGAGAATGAGACTGCAGCACATTTCTGATTGTTGAAACCCAAATGGAGTGAAGGGCATCTGGAAGGAAGTGCATCAGAAACTTTGTATGTGTTGTCAGAACCCCATTGTGTGAGGAGAGCATAGGCAACAGCCCAGTGTGGGGTCTTAAAGTTTGGGAAGAATGAGCAAGTTTCCAAGGTGAAGGAGGGAAGTGGTAAAAGAACATTCTGGTGGGTTACTGGAGCCCAAGTAGGGTAAAGAAGTAGCTGTGCAGAGAGAATTGTAGCAATGAAAATGGGAGATAGTATAAACAAAGAGGGCATCAATCCAATAGCAAATAGATTGTGGGTAAATGGGGGCTACATGTTACTTTTTACTTGAGGAATATGGGTAAATGGGGGCTACCTATTACATTTTACTTGAGGAAGGAGTTCCAAATAGAGAAAAGAAGATTAAAATACACTTTGTGGCACTGGATTGGAAGAGAAATTTGATGTATTGGTGTGAACAGGAAGCACTAGTGGAAATTTGTGATTAGTAAAATATAGAGAAAGCTACTAGAGTAGAAATTTTGATAAGTAGAGAGAACTATTATTATTCATGTGAAATAATAGTTTTCAATATATCAGGATATAGAAATCAATGTGGACATAAAAGGGTATGTGAGTGTGAGTGTGTGTGTGTGTGTGTGTGCGTGTGTGCATGTGTGTGCGTGCGTATGTGCATGCATTTCCTAGCTTTATTAACTGACTGGTATGGCCTGAGAAAATCAACACCTCAATTGAAATGACCATACCAAGATCATAGATGTGGTTCCTAAATAGCATTCTCCAGGAAAAGAAATTAGAACACTTTGCACAAATGGCTGACTCTAAGACTGGAGCAGGAAAAGAATAAGAACATCTCACTCTGCCAGAAACTAACGCAGTGCACAAAGAATGATGGGGATGTATCAATAAATAAATAAATAAAAACAAAATTAACTGAGAAGCCAGCATAAGGGGTTCAAACTGATCAAACAGGATATGTGAACAACGAAATAAAGAAATTATAACTCATTGAAGAAAATAAAAACCTCACTAGTCCATACTAGTATAAATGAATAATTAAAGAAAAAAGCTCTTAATTATGGAAAAATGTCAATTAACAAAGAAAAAACAGGGGTCAGAGCAAGATGGCCGAATAGGAACAGCTCCAGTCTCCAGCTCCCAGCGCGAGCAACACAGAAGATAGGTGATTTCTGCATTTTCAACTGAGGAACGCAGCTCATCGCCAGCAACGGATCAAAGCTGGAGAGAGAATGACTTTGACGAGATGAGAGAAGAAGGCTTCAGTACATCAAACTTCTCAGAGCTAAAGGAGGATTTACATACTCAGCGCAAAGAAACTAAAAATCTTGAAAAAAGAGTGGAAGAATTGATAGCTAGAATAATTAATGCAGAGAAGGCCATAAACGAACTGACAGAGATGAAAACCATGACACGAGAAATACGTGACAAATGCACAAGCTTCAGTAACTGACTCGATCAACTGGAAGAAAGAGTATCAGCAATTGAGGATCAAATGAATGAAATGAAGCTAGAAGAGAAATCTAAAGAAAAAAGAAGAAAAAGAAATAAACAAAGCCTGTAAGAAGTATGGGATTATGTAAAAAGACCAAATCTATGTCTGATTGGGGTGCCTGAAAGTGAGGGGGAAAATGGAACCAAGTTGGAAAACACTCTTCAGGATATCATCCAGGAGAACTTCCCCAACCTAGTAGGGCAGGCCAACATTCAAATTCAGGAAATATAGAGAACTCCACAAAGATACTCCTCAAGAAGAGCAACTCCAAGACACATAATTGCCAGATTCACCAAAGGTGAAATGAAGGAAAAAATCTTAAGGGCAGCAAGAGAGAAAGGTCGGGTTACTCACAAAGGGAAGCCCATCAGATTAACAGCAGATCTCTCAGCAGAAACTCTACAAGCCAGAAGAGAGTGGGGGCCAATATTCAACATTCTTAAAGAAAAGATTTTAAACCCAGAATTTCATATCCAGCCAAACTAAGTTTCATAAGTGAAGGAGAAATAAAATTCTTTACAGATAAGCAGATGCTTAGAGATTTTGTTACCACCAGGCCTGCCTTACAAGAGACCCTGAAGGAAGCCCTAAACATGGAAAGGAACAACTGGTACCAGCCATCGCAAAAACATGCCAAAATGTAAAAACCATAGAGGCTAGGAAGAAACTGCATCAACTAACGAGCAAAATAACCAGTTAATATCATAATGGCAGGATCAAGTTCACACATAACAATATTAACCTTAAATGTAAATGGACTAAATGCTCCAATTAAAAGACACAGACTGGCAAACTGGATAAAGAGTCAGGACCCATCAGTTTGCTGTATTCAGGAGACCCATCTCACAGGCAGAGACATACATAGGCTCAAAATAAAGGGATGGAGGAAGATCTACCAAGCAAATGGAGAACAAAAAAAAGCAGGGGTTGCAATCCTAGTCTCTGATAAAACAGACTTTAAACCATCAAAGATCAAAAGAGACCAAGAAGGCCATTACATAATGGTAAAGGGATCAATTCAACAGGAAGAGCTAACTATCCTAAATATATATGCACCCAATACGGGAGCACCCAGATTCAGAAAGCAAGTCCTTAGAGACTTACAAAGAGACTTAGACTCCCATACAATAATAATGGGAGACTTCAACAC
>NW_022332134.1:0-7116 GCF_002776525.5 Piliocolobus tephrosceles | reverse complement strand
ATAGGCTTCAATGAGCTTCCAAATATCCACTCTCATATTCCAAAAAAGCAGTGTTTTCAAACCGCTCAATCAAAAGAAACGTTTACTTCTATGAGATAAATGTGCACATCACAAACCATTTTCTCAGAAAGCTACTTTCCAGTCATCATTTGAAGATATTTCCTTGTTCACCAGAGGCCTCAGTGTGCCCCAAAATGTCCATTAGCATATATGTCAAAGACAGTGTTTCCAAACTGTACAATGTAAAGAAAGGTTTAACTCTGTGAGATGAATGCACACATCACAAAGCAGTTTCTCAGAAAGCTTCTTTCTAGTTTTTATCTGAAGATACTTCCTTCTTCACCTTAGGTTTCCATATGCCCTGAAATGTCCCTTTGTAGATTTTTAAGAAACAGTGTTTCCACACTGGTCAATGAAAAGAAAGGTATGAATCTGTGAGAGGAATGCACACATCACAGAGCAGTTTTGCATAAAGCTTCTGTCTTGTTTTTAATCTGAATATATTTCCTTTTTCACCACAGGCCTCAGTGTGCTCCCATATATCCCTTTGTGAATTGAATGCACACATCACTAAACACTGTCTTAGATAGCTTCCTTCTAGCTTTTGTCATGAGATATTCACTTTTTCACCTTTATCCTAACAAGCTCCCAAATATCCATTCACAGGATGGACCAAAACAGGGTTTCCAATCTGCTGAATAGAAAGAAAGTTTTAACTCCGTGAGATGAATTTACACATCACAATGCAGTTTTTCAGAAAATTTCTTTCTAGTTTTTACCTGAAGGCATTTCCTTATTCACCATAGGCCTCAAGGTAATCCCAAATATCCCTTCACTGACTATACAAAAATAGTACTTCCAATCTGTGGAATGAAAAGATAGGTGTAATTCGGTGAGGTGAATGCACACATCACAAAGCACTTTCTTGATAGCTTCCTTCTAGTTTTTACCCTGGAATATTTGCTTTTTCTCCAATGGCCTCAATGAGCTTCTAAATGTCCAATTGCAGAGTGACCGAAACTGTGTTTCCAAAGCACTGAATACAAAGAAATTTATAATTCTGTGAGATGAATGCACACATCACAAAGCAGTTTCTCAGAATCCTTCTTTCTTCTCTGTATCTGAAGATGTCACCTTTTTCACCAAAGGCCACAATGCAATCCCAAATATCCCTGTGCAGTTGCTACAAAAACAGCATTTCCAAAATCCTGACTGAAAAGAAAGGTTTAACTCTGTGAGATTAATTCACACATCTCAAAGCAGTGTCTCACACAGCTGCTTTCTAGATTTTATCCTGGGATATTAGTTTTTTCACTTTTGGCCTAAAGAACCCCCAAATGTCCATTGTCAGAACGGACAAAAACAGTGTTTCAAAACTGCTGAATTGAAAGAAAAGTTTATCTCTGTGAGATGAATGCACACATCACAAAGGAGTTTCTCTGAAAGCTTCTTTCTAGTTTCTATATGAAGATGTTTTCTTTATCACCATAGGCCTCAAAGCACTCCCAAATAACCCTTCACAGTTTCTACAAAACATTGTTTCTAAACTGCTGAATTGAAAAAAAAGGATTAACTTTAAGTGATGAATGCACACATCCCAAAGCACTTTGTCAGAAAGCTTTTTTCATGTTCTTATCAGAAGATGTTTCCTTTTTCACCATAGACTTCAATATGCTGTCAAATATCCCTTCACAGTTTCTACAAACACAGTAATTCCCACCTGTTGTAGAGAAAATAAAGGTTTAACTCTGCGAGATGAATACACACATCACAAAGCGTTTTCTCAGATGGATTCCTTCTGGTGTTCATCCTTGGATATTTGCCTTTTCGCCATTGGCCTCAATGCCCTCTCAACTATTCCTGCACAGTTTCTACAAAAACAGTGTTTCTAAACTGCAGTTCCCAAAGAAAGATTTAACTCTAGGAGATGAATGCACAAATTCCAAGGCAGTTTTTCAGACAGTCTTTTTCTAGTTTTTATCTGAAGATATTTACTTTTTCACCATAGATCTCCAAGTGCTCCCAAATATCCCATTGCACATTCTCCAAAAACAGTGACTACAAACTGATGATTGAAAAGAAAGTTGTAACTCGGCGAGATGAATGCACACATCACAAAGCAATTACTCCTATAGCATCAACTGCTGAATACAAAGTTACAACTCTGTGAGAGGAATGCACACATCACACAGAAGATTCTCAGACAGATTATTTCTTCTTTTAACTGAAGTTTCCTTTTTCACCATAGGCCTCAATGTGCTCCCAAATATCCCTTCACTGATTCTACAAAAACAGTGCTTCCAAACTGCTGAATGAAAGAAAGGTGTAACTTGGCAAGATGAATACCCACATCACAAGGCAGTTTGTGAGATAGCTTCTTTCTAGTTTTTGCCCTGGGATTCACTTTTTGCTTTTGGCCTCAAAGGGCTCCCAAATGTCCATTGGCAGAATAGATAAAAACTGTTTTCAAACTGCTGAATTGAAGAAAGGTTTAACTCTGTGAGATGAATATCCACTTCACAAAGCAGTTTCTCACAAAGCTTTTTTCTTATTTCTATCTGAAGATGATTTCTTTATCAACGTAAGCCTCAATGCACTCCCAAATATCCCTTCGCAGTTTCTACAAAACCAGTGTTTCTAAAGTGTGAATCTAAAGAAAGGTTTGCCTCGAGGAGATGAATGCACACATCCTAAAGCAGTTTTTCAGAAAGCTTCTTTCTTGTTTTTATCTGAAGATGTTTCCTTTTTCACCATAGACCTCAAATATCCCTCCACAGATTCTACAAACACAGTGTATCCAACCTCATGAATGAACATAAAGGTGTAACTCAGTGAGATGGACACACACATCACAAATCGATTTCTCAGATGGCTTCCCTCTACTGTTTATCCTGGGATATTCACTGTTTCACCATTGGCCTCAATGGGCTTCCAAATGTCCATTTGCAGAATGGAACAAAATGGTGTTTCCTAACTCCTGAATCAAAAGAAAAGTTCAACACTGTGAGATGAATGCACATATCACAAATAAGTTTCTCAGAATGCTTCCATCTAATTTTCATCTGAAGAAGTTTGCTTTTTCACTGTAGACCTCAATTCGCTTCCAATAATGCCTTTGCAGATTTTACAAAAACAGTGTTACAAACAGCCGAATGGAAAGAGAGTTTTAAATCTGAGAGTTGAATGCACACATCACAAAGAAGTTTCTCATAATGTTTCTGTCCAGTTTTTATTTGAAGATGTTTGCTTGTTCAAGGTAGGACTCAATGCACTTCCAAATATCCCTTTGCAGATTCTAAAAAAACAGTGGAGAAAAACTACTGAATGAAAATGAAGATTTAACTCTGTGAGTTGAATACACACATCACAAAAAGGTGTCTTAGATAGCTTCCTTCTGATTTTTCTCATGGGATATTCCCTTTTTTGCCTTTGTCCTAACAAGCTCCTAAATGTCCATTTGCAGGATGGAAAAAACAGGGTTTCCAAACTGCTGAATACAAAGAAAGGATAATTCTTTGAGATGAATACACAAATCACAAAGCAGTTTTTCAGTAAGCTTCTTTCTAGTTTTTATCTGAAGATATTTCATTTTTCACCGTAAGACTCAATGTGCTCCCAAATATACCTTAGCAGATACTACAAAAACAGTGCTTCCAAACTGCTGAATGAAAAGAAAGGTGTAACTCAGTGAGACGAATGCATACATCACAAAACACTTTCTTAGTTAGCATCCTTCTAGTTTTTACCCTGGGATATTCATTTTTTCTCCAATGGTCTCAATGAGCTCCCAAATGTCCATTCCCAGAGTGAACAAAAATGCTGTGTCCAAACTGCTGAATACAAACAAAGCTATAACTCTGTGAGATGAATGCACACATCACAAAGTAATTTCTCAGAAAGATTCTTTCTTTTTATCTGAAGATGTTTTCTTTTTCACCAGAGGCCAGTCTGCAATCCCAAATATCACTGTACAGTTTCTACAAAAATGGTGTTTCCAAACTGCAGAATGAAAAGAAAGGTTTTATTCTGCATGACGAATTCACACATCAAAGAGCAATTTCTCATATACCTTCCTTCTAAATTTTATCCTGGGATATTTGCTTATTTGCTCTTGACCTCAAAGTACTCCTAAATGTCCCTTGGCAGAATGGACAAAAACAGTGTTTCCAAACTGCTGAACAGAAAGAAAAGTTTAACTCTGTGAGATGAAGCGCACATTACAAAGTAGTTTCTCAGAAAGCTTCTTTCTAGTTTCTATCTGAAGATGTTTTCTTTATCACCATAGCCTTCAATGTCCTCCCAAATATCCCTTCACAGTTTCTACAGAAACAGTTTTTCTAAACCGTTGAATCCAAAGGAAGGTTTAACTGTAGGAGAGGAATTCACACATCCTAAAACAGTTTCTCAGAATGTTTTTCTTTTTTTATCTGAAGGTATTTCCTTTTTCACTGTAGGCCTCAAAGCCCTTTGCAAAGAGATTTCTCAGAAGATTTCCTTCTACTGTTCATCCTGGCATATTCACTTTTTCACCATTGGCCTAAATGAGCTCCCAAATGTCCATATGCAGAATGGACCAAAACAGTGATTCTTATCTGCTGAATGGAAATAAAGTTTTCACAGAGTGAGATTAATGCAGACATCACACAGAAGATGTTGAGAATGCTTCCATCTAGTTTTCATCTGAGGAAGTGTTCTTTTTCACCATAGGCCTCAATGAGCTTTGAAATATCCCTTGCAAATTCTATGAAAAGAGTGTTGTAAAACTGCTGAAAGCAAAGAGGTTTAACTCTGTGAGTTGAATGTGCACATCACAAAACAGTGTCTTAGATACCTTCCTTCTAATTTTCATCTTGGGATATTCCCTTTTTCACATTTGTCCTAAAGAGTTCCCAAATGTCCATTCACAGAATGTTATGGGGAATCAGGGAACCCAAATGGAAGGACTGGCTGAAGCCAGGGCAGAAGAACATAAATTGTGAACATTTCATGGACATTTATTAGTTTCCCAAATTAATACTTTTACAATTTCTTATGCCTGTCTTTCCTGCAATCTCTGAACATAAATTATGAAGATTTCACTAACACTTATCACTTCCCCAATCAATATTCTTGTGATTTATTATGTCTGCCTTTACTTTAATCTGTTAATCCCATCATCTTCATAAGCTGAGGAGGATGGATGTCACCTCAGGATCCTGTGATGATTGCTTTAAATGCACAAATTGTGTGAAGAGCATGTGTGCTTGAACAATATGAAATCTGAGCACCTTTAAAAAAGAATAGGATAACAGCAATGTTCGGGGAACAAGGGAGATAACCTTAAACTCTGACTGCTGGTGTTCCAGATGGAACAGAGCTATATTTCTCTTCTTTCAAAAGCAAATCAGAGAAATATTGCTGAATTCTTTTTCTCTGCAAGGAACATCTCTGACAAAGAGAATGTGCCCCTGATGGTAGGCTTCTAAAATGGCCACTTTTGGGGCAGCTGTCTTTTACGGTCGAAGACAAAGGAAGGAAATAAGCCCCGGTCTCCTGTAGTGCTCCAAGGCTTATTAAGATGAGGAAATTCCTGCCTAATAAATTTTTCTCACACCAGTTGTCTGCTCTCAAATGCTGTCTCCTGATAAGATGTTATCAATGACAATGTGTGCCTAAAACTTCATTAGCAATTTTAATTTTGCCCCATCCTGTGGTCCTGTGATCTCTCCCTGCCTCCATTTGCTTTGTGATGTTTTATTACCTTGTGAAGCATGTGATCTCTGTGATCCACACCCTTTTCATACACTCCCTCCCCGTTTGAAAAGAGCTAATAAAGACTTCCTGGTTTCATGGATCAGGGCATCACAGAACCTGGCGACATGTGATGTTTCCCCTGGACACCCAGCTTTAAAATTTCTCTCTCGGACTCTTTCCCTTTATTTCTCAGACCAACTGATGCTTATTAAAATAGAAAATAACCCACGTTGACTATCAGGAGAGGGTTCTCCTGATATCTGGTGCGCCAAAGTGTTTTTTGTTTTCCTAAGTGCGTGTATGAACCTGATTCCCTTTGGTGGAGAAATGGCATCATTTCAGTCCAGAGATACACGTGTCCAACTCCCTGATGACTAATGAGTAGTCTTTGTATGGTCCAGGTTAACTATGGGTCATGCGGAGTCTAAACATCATGCTTACCTCTGCTATATTTCAAACTTCTGTTAAAACAGGGCAGTGTTCAATTGCCTATGGAAAACATGGTCACTCACTTCAGGACAGTGGAACAATACTGTCCTTGGTTTCCTGAAAAATGAACCTTAGATGTAGAACTATGGGGTCATGTTGCTGCAACATTCATAGAACTGGTCTCCTCAGGGAATTATGTTCCCATCTCTGTTTGGGGTGATTGGGCCTTGGTATGTGACGTCCTGATGACATGCCAATCCCATGACCCCATATATTTACTACAGTTTTCAGAATCTGACGTCCCTCCAACTCTTCGTCAACCTTTCTCTCCTACACGGCTTTCATTACCTGATCAGCCTTTCCTTCAGCTACTCCTCCCCCACCTGATGATGTTGAAAATTAAATGTCTAACTCTGTTGACTTTGGATGACAGTCACCCCCTGATTATCTTATTTCTTTTCCTGAAGCGCCGGTACTTGCAGCACCTGCGGCCCTGACTCACAAAGTTCAGGACCATTAATATGCTATTTCTTCTCTCTTTAAACCTCTGGAGTCACCTAATGGCTCCCAAACCAAATTACAATTTACCTGCAATTCTTCAGGCCCTCCCCCATCCACTTCAGCCCCTCACCCTCCTGTCTTTTTGGTGCCTCAACCGATCACTTTGCCATCCACTCAGCCTGCTCCATCGTACCCTTCCTCACACATGAATGACAGTAATCACCAGTATACTTGTGCTCCTTCTGCTCCCCTAATCCCCCTTTCTCACACTCTCATTCCAGTCCAACCCCACACCCTCAGTTTTCCTTATCTATGCATGCTTTTCATGTCACTTCTCTGCCGACTCCATCTCAGATGCCTACTCTTGAAACTTCAATGCAATGCTTATTATGCCAAAGCAAAGAAACAAGTGGATTAGATGCATGGACTTATCTGGTCGTGCTAGATACACCT
>NW_022332133.1:0-2438 GCF_002776525.5 Piliocolobus tephrosceles | reverse complement strand
GGAATCTGAGGAAGGACATTTGGAAATGATCTTTAGAATATGGGGAATGAAATATCCTCAGGAAAAATTCAGTAGGAAGCTTTCTGTGAAACTGCTCTGTGTCGATGTAATTACTCTCACTTCTTTAAGCTTCTTTTTTTCATTGAGCAGTTTTCTACATCTGTGTATGTTTAGCGTGTGAGGGGATATTTGGGAGCACTTTGAGGCTAACGGTGAAAAAGGAAATATGTTCAGACCAAAACTGGAGAAAAAATTTCCAGAGAACTGCTTTGTGACGTGTGCTTTAAACTCACATTGTTATACCTCTCTTCTCATATATCGTTGGTGAAACCCTTTTGGAGAAACAGGTACCAAGCGATATTCAGGAGCATGTTGATGCCAATGGTGAAAAGGGAATTAGCCTCAGACAAAAACTGGAAAGAAGCTTTAAAGGATACTACTCTGTGATATGTGTAATGATCTAGATAAATGTATCTTTAAATACATAGATAAAGCTTTCTTTACATTATGCAGCATGGGAAGTGTCATAGACAGATCCACGAAGGGACCTTCAAGAGCATATTCTGGACTATGGTGTAAAAGGAAATATCTTAAGATAAAAACTGGAAAGAAGCTTTCTGTGAATCTGCTTTTTGCTATGTTTATTCATGTCACATAGATGAAGCTTTCTTTACATTACGCAGCTTGGAAACTCCCTGGTGGATGGATCTGTGAAGGGAAATTAGGGATCCCATTCTGGCCTATGGTGAAAGAGGAAATATAGTCAGATCAAAACTGGAGAGAAGCTTTCTGAGAAACTGCTTGGTGATGTGTGCATTCCACTTATGGAGTTATAACTTTCTTCTCATAAGGCACAGTTTGAACACTGTTCCTGTAAAACCAAAAGAGTGATATTCAGAGCACATTGAAGACTATGGCAAAAAGTGAAATGTCGTCCAATAAAACACAGAAAGAAGCACTCGAAGAAACTGCTCTCTGACATGTCCATTCTTTTCATAGGGTTAAAGCTTACTCTTCATTTTCCAATTTGAAATTAGGTCTTTGAGGTGTCTGGGAAGGGACAATAAGTGGCGACCGGAGGCCTGTGTGAGGCAAGGAAATGACTTCCATCGAAAATTGGAGAGATGAGTTCTGCGAAACTGTTGTGTGATGTTTGTATTCATCTCATAGCGTTAAATCATTTTTTGGATTGAGCAGTTTGAAATCACTGTTTCTGTGGAATCTGGGAAAGGACATTTGGAAACACTCTTTAGAATATCCTGAATAACAAATAACCTCTGACAGAAACCAGAAGGAATCTTTCTGTGAAACGTCTCTGTGTCATGTGAATTCCGCTCAGACAGTTAAGCTTCTCTTTTCATCGAGCTGACTCGTAACACTATTTTTGTTTAGTCTGCGAAGGGATACTCTGGAGGGATTTGAGCCTTATGATGAGAATGGAAACGTCTTCAGATATAGACTGGAGAGAAGCTTTCTGAGGAGCTGCTTTGTGATGTGTGCATTCCACTCACAGAAATATACATTTCTTCTCCTAGAAAATTCCGGAATCCCTTTTATAGAAAAACCTAAGAAGAGATATTCGGGAGTATAGGGAAGGTTTTGGCGAAAAAGGAAATATACTCAGTCAAAAACTGGAAGGAAGATTTCTGTGAAACTGCTTTGTGTTAGACATATTTATTCATCTTACGTAGTTAAAACTTTAATTATATTACACAGTTTGGAAACTCCGTCATGCACAGGTCCCAGAAGGGATGTTCGGGAGCATATTCAGGCCTATGGTGAAAGAGATATCTTCAGATAAAAACTGGATAGAAGCTTTCTGAGAAACTACTTTGTGATGTATGCATTTCACTCAGAAAGTTATACCTCTTTTCTCACAAGGCAGTGTGTGCACATTGTTTTTGTGAAAACGAAAAAGTGATATTTTCGAACACATTGAGAACTATGGCGAATAGTGAAATATACTGAAATTAAATCAAGGAAGAAGCGTTCCAAGAATCTACTCTCTGATATGTGCATTCACTTCACAGAGTTAATGCTTACTCTATGTTGCCCAGTTTCAAGATCATGCCGATTGTGAAAAGGGAAATAGCCTCAGAGAAAAACTGGAAAGAAGCTTTCAAGGAAACTAGTCTGTGATATGTGTAATCATCTCACATAGATAAAGCTTTCCTTACATTACGCAGCTTGGAAACTGTCATGGATGGATCCACAAAGGGATTTTCGGGAGCACATTCCGGACTATGGTGAAAAAGGAAATATCTTCAAAAAAAATTGGAAAGACTCTTCTGTGAAACTGATTTTTACTACGTTTATTCACGTCTAATAGATGAAGCTTTCATTACATTGCGCAGCTTGGAAACTCCCTCATGGATGGATCTGCGAAGGGATATTCATCTCACCGAGTTACAACATTGTCTTCATGAAGCAGTTTGCTA
>NW_022332132.1:0-2880 GCF_002776525.5 Piliocolobus tephrosceles | reverse complement strand
AAACCTGCACATTCTGCACATGTATACCAGAATTTAAAGTATAATAAAAATTTTACTAAGTTTACTCCCCCTTCCTGCTTTGTCTTCTTTTTAGCCAACCTTCCAACTTTTTTTTTTTTTTTTTGAGACAGAGTCTCGTTCTGTCGCCGGGGCTGGAGTAGTGCAGTGGTACAATCTCGGCTCACTGCAAGCTCCGCCTCCCGGGTTTACACCATTCTCCTGCCTCAGCCTCCCAAGTAGCTGGGACTACAGGCGTCCGCCACCAAATCCGGCTAATTTTTCGTATTTTTAGTAGAGACGGGGTTTCACCGTGTTAGCCAGGATGGTCTTGATCACCTGACTTCGTGATCCGTCCGCCTTGGCCTCCCGAAGTGCTGGAAACACAGACAGGCGTGAGCCACCGCGCCCGCCCCCTTCCAGCCTTTTTGTCAAGGGAGAAGGCAGGCCCTAGCCCCAAGCTCTGCGCTCCTCCTAACTCCTCTGGGGCTGGAACGCCCCCTCCCCAACGTGTGGCACCAGGAGTGGGGGTCACAGCTCCGTGACCTGCGCCTGCACCCCCTCCTCCTGCCCCCTCTGAAGCTGTCTGCGCTTTTTCCAGCCATCACCTAAGGCTCTGCCTTCCTCCCCTCACCTCTTTCTCGCTTGCTCCCGCGCTCTCTCTCCACTTAGTGGTTCATTTACTGCTCAATCTGTGATTAATTAAAACAATTTAAATAACTGTGCTGACGCTAAATTCATTTACAGCCACCTCCGCCACACAGGGCTGCGCGTGAGCACGGGGGAGCCGCGGCGCGGACTCTCGCTGACCGCCAGGGGGCGCTGTGGTCTCAGGTTTGACTGAGACCTTGGCGCAGGATGGCTGGGTTGGGTGCAAGAAAAAGGTTAAAACATGCAAGTTCTCCCCTCCCGCCCACTTTGCCTTCTTCCACGTGGGCTTCCACCGTCCCCGTGCCCTCGCAGGCCCCAAAGATCCGCTGGGTTAATCCAGAATAAAAATGTCAGGGAAGCAAAATCCTTTCTCCTGCCTGAGGCCAGCCCCAGGACATTCCCAGAACACCAGGGGCCCAGGGACCAGGCAGGTCATGTTTGCAGGAGGGGAAACAGAGGCACAGACTGTGAGAAAGGAAAAGCTGCCCATGGTCTCCCTTGGTGGGGGAAGGGTAGATCCTAAATCCAATGCCTGGTGTCCTTATAAGAGGAGGGGACACAGAGAGACACATGTATTGTGTCAAGGGCCAGATGCGGTGGTAGCTCACGCCTGTAATCCCAACATTTTGGGAGGCAGAGGTGGGTGCATCACCTGAGGTCAGGAGTTCGAGACCAGCCTGGTCAATATGGCACAACCCTGTCCCTACTAAAAATACAAAACATTAGCTGGGCATGGTGGTAGATGCCTGTAATTCCAGCTACTTGGGAGGCTGAGGCAGGAGAGTCACTTGAACCCAGGAGGCAGAGGTTGCAGTGAGCTGAGATTGCACCATTGAACTCCAGCCTGGGCGACAGAGCAAGACTCTGTTTCAAACAAAACAAAACAAAACACAAAAACAACCGTGTGAAGATGGGGCAGTGATTGGTGTGATGCTGCCATGAGTCACGGAACCCAAGAATCACCAGAAACTGGAAGAGACAAGGAAGGATCCTTGCCTGATCCTTCAGAGGGAGTGTAGCCCTGCCAACACCTCGATTTCAGGCTGCTAGCTTCCAGAACTGTGAGAGAATAGAAATAAGTTGTTTTAAGCCACCCAATTTGTGGTCATTTGTTATGGCAGGGCTAGGACAAGGTGTTAGACAGAAACCAGCATCTAGGAGCCTACTCAGTGCCGGGCGCTTTGCTAGATGGGTTCATGAACGTTTTCTCATTTAAGCCTTACCACAGTCACGTGCCGCAGGCTAAATTAACATCCTCATCTGTCTTGCAGGGCCAAACAGCTGGGAAGAGGCAGAACCAGGTTCAAGGGCAGGCCAGCCTGGATCGGCAACTGGGGGTCCCAGCAGGTTGCCTACTTCATGCTCTAAGGCCCCACTGTTTCCTGGGATCTTGCCTTGAACAGAAATGAGACCAAGGATGCGTAAGTTTGCTGGGTAGGGGAGGGATAAGAGCTCAGACGTGGTCAGGAGGACCAGGCATGGCTGGAGGATGCTTGCTGTGTGGGCGTGCTCTGGTGGAGAGAAGACAGCTCCACCCAGGCTGGTCCCTCACACAGAACTTTAGGACTGACTCTGCACTCAGGAGCAGCGACCCGCCTTATGGGTTAGCATGGTATGAGACTGGTATGAGTTAAAATGGCCTTGGGTAAGTGACTTCACTTTGCCATGCCTCGAATCTCACTGGGGCCAATTTCGCCCCCCAGGAAACACTGGGCAGTATCTGGAGATATTTTTGCTTGTAACAACTGGGTGGGGGGTGCTACTGGCTTTGAGTCGGTAGAGACCAGGGATGCCGGTCAATGTCCTACAATGTACGAGACAGGCCCTTACGACAAGGAATTATCCAGCCCAAATGTCAATAGTGCCAAGGCTGAGGGACTGTCTCTATACAGACTGCCCTGTCAGTTCCCTTAGCTCATCCCCAGCTACTGTCCCCTGGCCCCCTCCACTTAGCCACACTGGCCTCCTCTGTGCCTCAAACATGCCCTGCCTGAGAGCATTTACACTGGCTAGTTCATCCTCAGTATCTGCCTGGCTGGCTCATTCCATGTCTTCCAGGCCTTTGCTCAAATGCCACCTTCTCAATAGGATCTAGTCCAACCACCCTATTTATGGTTACAACCTGCGCTTACCTCCGTGGCCCTTTCATCTATCTTATCCTGCTTTAAAAAACATTAAAAAAAAATTGTAGCACGGATCACCTTCTAACATTCTCTGTATATTACTTATTTC
>NW_022332131.1:0-1335 GCF_002776525.5 Piliocolobus tephrosceles | reverse complement strand
CAGCCTCCCAAATACCTGGGACTACAGGTGCCTGCTACCATGCCCAGATAAATTTCTATATTTTTTTATTGCTATTATTCTTCAAGTTCTAGGGTACATGTGAACACCGTGCAGGTTTCTTATATATGTATACATGTGCCATGTTGGTGTGTTGCATCCATTAATTTGTCATTTACATTAGGTATATTTGCTAATGCTATCCCTCCCCCCACCCCATGTCAGGCCCCAGTGTGTGATGTTCCCCATTCTATGTCTAACTGTTCTCACTGTTCAGTTCCCACTTATGAGTGAGAACATGCAGTGTTTGGTTTTTAGTCGTTGTGATAGTTTGCTAAGAATGATGGTTTCTAGCTTCATCCATGAACCTATGAAGAACATGAACTCATCCTTTTTAATGACTGCATAGTACTTCATGTTGTATATGTTCCACATTTTCTTAATCCACTCTATCATTGATGGGCATTTGGGGTGATTCCAAGTCTTTGTTATTGTGAATAGTGCTGCAATAAACATATGTGTGCATATGTCCTTATAGCACTGTGATTTATAATCCTTTGGGTATATATCCAGTACTGGGATGGCTGGGTCAAATGGTATTTCTAGATCTAGATCCTTGAGGAATTCCAACACTGTCTTCCACAATGGTTGAACTAGTTTACAGTCCCACCAATAGTGTAAAAGTGTTCCTATTTCTCCACATCCTCTCCAACACCTGTTGTTTCCTGACTTTTTAATGACCACCATTCTAACTGGTGTAATACGGTATCTCATTGTGGTTTTGATTTGCCTTTCTCTGATGGCTAGTAATGATGAGCATTTTTTTCATGTGTCTATTGGCTGCACAAATGTCTTGTTTTGAAAATAGTCGAGGTAGGCGGAGCAAGATGGCCGAATAGGAACAGCTCCAGTCTCCATCTCCCAGTGCGAGCGACACAGAAGACCGGTGATTTCTGCATTTTCAACTGAGGTACTGGGGTCATCTCACTCGGGAGTGCTGGACAATCGGTGCTGGTCAGCGGCTGCAGCCTGACCAGCGAGAGCTGAAGCAGGGCGAGGCATCGCCTCACCTGGGAAGAGCAAGGGGGAAGGGAGTCCCTTTTCCTAGCCAGGGGAACTGAGACACACAACACCTGGAAAATCGGGTAACTCCCACCCAATACTGTGAGGTAAGAACACTGGCACACCAGGAGAATATACCCCACACCTGGCCGGGAGGGTCCCACGCCCACGGAGCCTCCCTCCTTGCTAAAACAGCAGTCTGCCACAATCTAACCGCAGGGCAGCAGCGAGGCTGGGGGAGGGGCGCCCACCATCGCTGAGGCTTAAGTAGGTAAA
>NW_022332129.1:0-1356 GCF_002776525.5 Piliocolobus tephrosceles | reverse complement strand
ATTTAAATTAAAAAAGAAAAAAAGTCTTTCCAACCTGCTGAATGTAATGAGAGGTTTAACTTGTTGAGTTAAATTGACATATTGCAAAGCAGTTTCACAGATAACTTCTTTCTAGTTTTTAATCTGGAGATATTCCAGTTTTCATCATACTCCTCAAAAGGCTCCCAAATGTTCCTTCACAGATTCTACAAGAAGTTCGTTTCCAGCCTACTTTATCAAAATAAACCTTTAATTCTGTGAGTTGAATCTACATATCACAAGGTAGTTTCACAGATACCTTCCTTAGAGTTTTTAATCTGTGGATATTCAGTATTTCACCCTAGGTGAAAATGTGCTCCCAAATGTCCCTTCTCAGTTTCTACAAGACAAGTGTTTCCAATCTGCTGAATTCAAACAAAGGTTTAACTCTGAGCGTTGAATCCACACATCACAAAGCAGTTTTACAGAAAGCTTCTTTGACTGGGGATATGTGGTTTTTCAACATAGGCTTAAATGACTCCAACATGTCCATTTGCAGATTCTACCAGAAGAGTGTTTCCAACCTGCTGCTTCAAAAGAAAGATTTAACTCTGTGAGTTGAATCCACACATCACAAAGCAGTTTCACAGATAGCTTCTTTCTAGTCTTTATCTGGGGATTCTCTGTTTTTCATCACAGTCTTAAATGTCTCTCAAATAATTCTTCACAGATTCCACAAGAAGTTTCTTTCCAACATGCTTAATCAAAATAAAGGTTAAACTCTGTGAGTTTAATCCACACATGACAAAGAAGTTTCACAGATAGCTTTTTTCTAGTTTTAATTGTGGAATATTCAGATTATCACCTTAGGCATCAATGTACTCTAAAATGATCCTTCACATATTCTACAAGAACAACCTGTTCAATCAAAACAAAGATTTACCTCTGTAGGGGGTGGAGCAAGATGGCTGAATAAGAACAGCTTCAGTCTCCATCTCCCAGCGCGAGCGACACAGAAGACCGGCGATTTCTGCATTTTCAACTGAGGTACTGGGGTCATCTCACTCGGGAGTGCCGGACAATCGGTGCTGGTCAGCTGCTGCAGCCCGACCAGCGAGAGCTGAAGCAGGGCGAGGCATCGCCTCACCTGGGAAGCGCGAGGGGGATGGGAGTCCCTTTTCCTACCCAGGGGAACTGAGACACACAACACCTGGAAAATCGGGTAACTCCCACCCCAATACTGTGCTGTAACACCGGCACACTGGAGATTGTATCCCACACCTGGCCGGGAGGGTCCCACGCCCATGGAGCCTCTCTCCTTGCTAACACAGCAGTCTGCGGCAATCTAACCGCAAGGCAGCAGCGAGGCTGGGGGAGGGGCGCCCGCCATCGCTGAGG
>NW_022332128.1:0-1574 GCF_002776525.5 Piliocolobus tephrosceles | reverse complement strand
CATTTGCAGAGTGGAAAAAAACGTTTTTCCAAGCTGATAAATCCAATTAAAGGTTTAACTCTGTGAGATGTATATACATGTCACAAAGCAGTTTCTCAGAAAGCTTCTTTCTAGTTTTTATTTGAAGATGTTTTCTTTTTCACCATAGGCTTGAATGTGCTCCCAAATATCCCTTCCCAGAGTCTGCAAAAGCATGGTTTCCAATCTGCTTAATTAAAGAGAGGTTTAAATCTGTGAGATGAATGCATACATCACAAAGCAGTGTCTCAGATAGCTTCCTTCAATTTTTTTTCCTGGGATATTCACTTTTTCACCATTGAGCTCAAGGACCTCCAAAATTCCGTTCACAGAACACACAAAAATAGTGTTTCCAAACTGCTGAAACCAAAAAAAGGTTTAACGCTGTGAGAGGAATGCACACATCACAAAGCACTTTCACAGATATTTGTTCCTAGTTTTTCTGTGAACATGATTCCTTTTTCATCATAGGCCTCAATGCGCTCCCAAATATCCCTTTGCAGATTCTACAAAAACATGGTTTCCAAACTGCTGAATCCAAGAAAAGTTTTAGTTTAGTGAGACGAATTCACACATCACAAAGTAGGTTCTCAGAGAGCTGCTTTCCAATTTTTATCTGTAGATATTTCCTTTTTCACCAGAGGCCTTGATGCACTCCCAATTATCCCCTCACAGATTCTACAAAAACAGTGTTTCCAAACTGCTGAATGAAAATAAAGTTTCAACTCTGTGAAATGAATGCACACATCCTAAAGCAGTTTCTAAAAATGCTCCTTTCTAGTTTTTAACTGGAGATATTTTCTTTTTCACTTTAGGCCTTGATGTGCTCCCAACTATCCCATCACAGATTCCACAAAACAGTGTTTTCAAAGTGGAATGAAACGAAAGGTTTAACTCTGTGAGATGAATTCACACATCACAAAGCAGTTTCCAGGATAGCTTCCTTCTAGTTTTTATCCTGGGATATTTGCTTTTTTGCCTTTGGTCTCAAGGAGTGACCAAATTTTGGACAAAAATAGTTTTCCAATCTGCTGAATCAAAATAAAGTTTTAACTCTGTGAGATGAATTCATACATCAAAAAGCAGTTTGTCAGAAAGCTTCTTTCTGGTTTATATCTAGATTATTTTTACCATAGACCTCACTGTGCTCCCAAATTTACCTTCAGAGATTATACAAAAAAAGAAAAGGTGCTTCCAATCTGCTGAATGAAAAGTAAGGTTGAACCCTGCAAGATGAATGCACACATCACAACGCGATTTCTCATATAGCTTCCTTCTAGTTTTTAACCTGGGAATTCTGTTTTTCACCATTGGTCTCACAGAGTTCCCAAATGTCCATTTGCTGAATAGACAAAAACAGTGCGTCCAAACTGCTGAACCAAAAGAAAGTGCTATCTCGGGGGGCGGAGCAAGATGGCCGAATAGGAACAGCTTCAGTCTCCATCTCCCAGCGCGAGCGACACAGAAGACCGGTGATTTCTGCATTTTCAACTGAGGTACTGGGGTCATCTCACTCGGGAGTGCCGGACAATCGGTGCTGGTCAGCTGCTGCAGCC
>NW_022332127.1:0-1227 GCF_002776525.5 Piliocolobus tephrosceles | reverse complement strand
CCAATGCTGCTGGTCCCAGATCCCACTGAAGGACCGAGGGTCTGGGCCAGGGTCTCTAAGTCTTGGCATTCTTGACATCTGGGGCTGGATAATTCTTTGGGGGTCTGTCTTGTACACTGTGGAAGGTTTAGCAGCATCCCTGGCCTCCACCCACTACATGCCCTCACCCCCAGTTAGAACAACCAAAAATGCCCCCAGATACTGCCAAACACGCCCTGGGGGCCGGGGGGCAAATCTCCCTGGCCCTCAAACATGGTTGTACACTATCATCCGGTGAGTTTTAAAAACACTAAGACATTAGCAGGTGTGGTGATGCACGCCTCTGGCCCAGCTACATGGGGGACTGAGTTGGTAGGATCGTTTAAGCCCAGGAGGTGGAGGCTGCAGTCAGTCAAAATCGTGCCACTGCATTCCAGCCTGGGTGACAGGGGGAGACCCTATCTCAAAAAATAAAAATAAATAAAAAATAAAAACACCGACACCTGGGTGCTACCTCAGCAATCTCAGTTTCATTGGTCTGGTACAACCCAGGTGTCATGAAGTTTTTTTGTTGTTCTGAGACAGGGTCTCATTCTGTCACACAGGATGGAATGCAGGGGTGCCATCAGGACTCACTGCAGCCTCCAACTCCCGGGCTCAAGCAATTCTTCTAACTCAACCTTGTGAGTAGCTAGGACCACAGGTGCGCACCACCATACCTGGCTAATTTTTTTTTATTTTCTGCAGAGTGGGGTCTTGCTATATTGACCATGCTGGTATTGAACTTCCAGCCTCCAGTGATTCTCCCACCTTGGTCTCCCAAACTACTGGGATTACAGGCATGAGTCACAGTGCCTGACCTGTAGCAGTTTAAGCTCCCCAGGTGAGTCTAATTCACAGACAGGCCTGAGAATCACCCTTCTAGTTCATCAAGTACCTGCAAGACTCTCTTCCTAACCTATGGGCCAAGCAGTTTCCTTGACCTTGAGACCAAAAAAAAAAAAAAAATGTATAGGGATCAAGAAGGTAATTCAGATCCCAGCACTTTCAGAGGCCGAGACAGGCGGATCACGAGGTCAGCAGATCGAGACCATCCTGGCGAAAATGGTGAAAACCCGTCTCTACTAAAAAGATACAAAAAACTAGCCGGGCGAGGTGGCAGGCGCCTGTAGTCCCAGCTACTCGAGAGGCTGAGGCAGGAGAATGGCGTAAACCCGGGAGGCGGAGCTGGCAGTGAGCTGAGATCTG
>NW_022332126.1:0-1290 GCF_002776525.5 Piliocolobus tephrosceles | reverse complement strand
GCCCCTCTCTGAGCTGGCTGAGGCCGGAGCCTCCTCCCCATGTTTGCCGGGAGGTATGGAGGGAGAGGCGCGGGTGGGAACCGGGGCTGTGCTCGCGGGCCGGTGTGAGTTCCGGAGGGCGCGGGCGGGGGCGCGGGCTCGGCGGGCCCTGCACACGGAGCAGCCGCCGGCCCAGAGCAGTGAGGGGCTTGGCGCCCGGGCCAGCAGCTGCGGAGGTTTACCTTGCAGCTCACAGTGACGTTTTCTGGATTTTAAAAAACAGCGCTTTTTAAAAAAAATCTGCTGGCCCTTTTGCTTTTAGCAGCCACAGACTTCTTGGCCTCTCAAAGACCTGGATGCTTGAAACTTCTAAAGAGAGACTGCTTTCAGCTTCTTCTTAGTAGCAGCCAGGTGTGAACATGTAGCTCCAATTATCTCTCTGCTTGCTTCAGCCTGCTGGTGCTTAATTAGGTGCTTATCCTAACACCTTAGAACCTACTTTCTGTAGATGATTTAATTCCAATAAGCATATATGCTTTTCCTAAGAGTTTCTTCAGCTTTTCAAAACTTCCCTGTAAATGAGGCCTTGTAGGCCGTTTTCTTGCTCTGACCTCACCTTCTGTTCAGCGCAGAAACAGCATCCATTGCTGTTATGCAATGGATAAAATTGTATAACAATGGTCATGGTTCCATATCTTTATTTATTTGAGACGGAGTCTCGCCTTCTCTCAGGCTGGAGTGCAGTGGTGCGATCTGGGCTCACTGCAAGCTCCGCCTCCTGGGTTCACACCATTCTCCCGCCTCAGCCTCCCAAGTAGCTGGGACTATAGGAGCCCACCACCTCGCCTGGCTAATTTTTTGTATTTTTAATAGAGATGGGGTTTGCTGTGTTAGCCAGGATGGTCTCGATTTCCTGACCTCGTGATATGCCCGCCTCGGCCTCCCAAAGTGCTGGGATTATAGGTGTGAGCCACCGCGCCCTGCCAAGACTTTTATAAATTGCCAGACTGCATTGCATAAACCAAGTACCAACAGAGAGGTGACCTTTCAAATTACTGGCACAACAGGAGCCAAGATCAGAAAGCTCCAACTTAAAACAAACACTGACAAGAAATCCGACAGAAATGACTTCTGTGTCTGGTCAAGGTAACATAGCATGACATATTGTAAAGCGCATTTGGCTTTTTAGTTAGAATTGTTTATAAAGGTTTAACTGCTTTAGAAAATATAAATCTGAAGATTTGTGGTATTTGGGTTTATTTACAAGATTTTTCTACATTTAAAAGAGACGGAGTGGAAAAGCTTCGTATA
>NW_022332125.1:0-1214 GCF_002776525.5 Piliocolobus tephrosceles | reverse complement strand
AAGCTGGACACACAGCGGTGGCCACTGCCTACAGGGCAGGAGCCAGGGCCATACAAAGGACATAACTGTCCCTAGTACCAGACTCTAGGCAGGGATTTCCACCTCTTTACTCTTCAGTCTCCCAACTTTCTGGCATCTAATCCTTCAAAATTTACAGACAAAGAAAGAGAAACTCAAGGGCACATCAAGGAAGTTGACAAGATGATTCAACCACAATGAAGTGGAGTCAGAATTCACAGCCCCTGAGGTCTGACTCTGAATGCGGGGCCACTTTCCCAAGCCTTGCAGCCTCTCCTCCAAAACACTGCACTGGGGCATGAAGTAGAGATTTCTTGGACAGTCGGGAAGGCCCCTAGGACTATGGGACTGATGGTTTCCCTTTTAATGGGAATTTCAAGGATAAATATGTCAAAGATCTTAAAAATCTTTCATTTTTTAATCATATCTGCAGATATGATTTTAACAATCATAATAGAAACATAAAGTATGAGACATAAGACTACAAGACTATGAAGGAAATATGCCTAATACTAACAAAGTTTGTGTTAATTTAGAAACAGTAAAATGAAGAACTAATAAATAGTGTTTACTCTGTGCCAATAAATGTTCTCGGAGATTGAGAAGAAATAGCTCATGTAATCCATTGCAGCAATTTACAGAGGTAGGTATTACTGCAGTACCGTATGAACAGATAAGGAAACTGAGGGACACACAGGACAGGCAACTTGGATGGAGCCCTGAAGACAGGCCCAGGGTTCCTGCTTTGCACATTGCACTGCTACTTCCACACATTCTTGGGTTCATCTTTCTTTCTCTTTAGGAACAAAAGCCTGTGCCCCAAGAAACAGGACTTCCCTCCCACCAGGCACTCTCTGCCTTTTTTGTTTGTTTCTTTTTGATGAGTCTTGCCCTGTCGCCCAGGCTGAAGTGCAATGGCATGATCTTGGCTCACTGCAACCTCTGCCTCCTGTGTTCAAAGGATTCTCCAGACTCAGCCTACCGAGTAGCTGGGATTACAGGCCTCCGCCAGCACGCCCAGCTAATTTTTGTAATCTTAGTAGATACGGGGTCTCTCCACGTTACCCAGGATGGAATCAAACTCCTGACCTCGTGATCCACCCGCCTCAGCCTCCCAGAGTGCTGGGATTACCGGACTAAGCCACCTTACACGGCCCCTACTCCCTGCTCTTGATGCTGCCGGTTATAGATACCAC